>NW_020524294.1:0-31388 GCF_003368295.1 Carassius auratus
AAAGTGCAGAACACAAGCAACATTCATCACATGACCATAATAAATCAGAGGGACAAGTAAGTTTATTGTACAACACAATTAGCACACACACACACACACACACCCACACACACATAATAATATATATAGTAAAATTAAAAAGAAAATATATATAAAATATAAATAAAATTAATATTTTAACTCTGCGTTAAGAAGCTAAATATTAAGATGTTTTGTCAGTTTTTGAGGAAGTGAGAAAGGTTAGTTGTATTTAATTAGTGTGTCACACCCATTTTCTTCTTTGCTTGAAGGTTGAAGAGAATGGATTAGTTAAATGATGTTGAAAGCCTCTGATGAATTTTACTTTTGATGTTAAATTAATATCTTTTATTATTTCAGCCATTTACTCATCAAGCCATCTGATGGATGAGTCTAGAAGCCCTGTTTGATTGGGTTGATTAGTTTTGAAGAGAAGAGGAAGAAGGATGTCGGAGTTCATGCTTACCCTTACAGAGGGCCGGGAGGTGCTTTGATGCGCTTCAAGAAAAGAAAGTCACGTTTCACATTTCAGGAGGTTGAACTGCTGCTCAGTGAGGTACAGAAAAGGCGCCATATTCTAGTTGTAAGTCAAACACTTCTTATTTTCATATCACAAAATTCAGAAGGATCTGAAGGGCATGTCAATTATGCTTTGCATATGTGAGGGAAAATAATTTAATGAACTCACGATTTTAATAGGAAAGTTCAACCGGGGCATTTCGAAGGATCTGAAAAACCCGCACATGGGCGGATGTGACCGCACTTATCAATGAGGTCAGTGAGTGTCATCGAGAAATTATTGAAGTCATTAAGAAATGGGCAGACCTCAAATGCGACACCAAGCGGAGGGTGGCCGCCATGAGGGCATCGGGAGCCACAGCCGCCCAGATCGCACAAGAGCTGTCGCCTATAGAAACTATGGTGCACCAGATCCTTCAGATGTCTAACCCTAACGTAAATGTGAGCAGTTTGGCAAATGATGACCAATGATGATGATAAGACGAGGACATTCCATGTCTCTCTGAGATACCACAAAGCTTCTCACACATGACAAATGGCAGGCCTCATTCATTTGGTTTGCCAATGCCTCCTCTCTTCCACACTAGTATCCCAGGCAAAAGTGATACCGAGCTTCCTGCACACATGATGTTCAGTGGTGAGTTCCATTTTTATTTTATTTAAATTAGTTAGGTGATTTATTACTGAGAGTTCGAAAGGACAAAATATAATACATTGTTACTTTATTGAATTGATAGATTCATCATCAGTGCCTCTAATAGATGTCCAGACTGACACATCAGAAAAGGAAAGGTAAGAAATAATGCAGAGAGACTTGCCACACATTTTGATTCTTTTAATTGTCAATGGCATGCTTTTGTATCTCCGTCAACTTGTAAAAAATAAATTACTTTATACATTAGATGTGAATACCTTTTATGATGAGCATGTTTTTGATTAATTCTGAATAAAATGTATTTTTGTGTCAAAGTAAAAAAATGTCAGGGAGGTGATACTATAATCTTTATTTTGTGTTAGGCATAAAAGATTTGCATTATATTAGGGGTGCATGATAAAGATCGGCAAATCATTAATGCGCATCTCGTCAGTAGACCCAGTTCTCTAATCAACGATATAATTCCATCAGGTGTGTGATTTCACATGGAGCAGCTGTTATTACACAGAGCCGTTGTTAACTGACAAGCTGCACAAATAAATGCTATAATGAAGGTGGATTTGTGCAGCTTGTCAGTAACAACGGCTTTGTGTAGTAACAGCTGCTCCATGTGATCACCATAGACCATATAAAAACTAGTGGTGGGCTGTTATCGGCATTAACGTGCTGCGTTAACGCGAGACTCTTATCGGTGATAAAAAAAATATAGCCGTTAATCTATTCTCAAAGTGGGTTGGGAGCTTGGACTTTCACCTTGATATTTTATACACCGACTGGCTGAGGCCAGCCTAAAAAGATGCTCAGACAGTTGACGGGCCACTGCTGCGCATCGTCACGAAAGCTTATCTTTTCACATGTTTTTACGCCTTACCGCTTGTCGATTTAAACATTAAAGCATCCAAACACAAGATGCGGAAAAGCTGAACAGAGTAGCTGGTTACTCGCGGTGCGCACTGTGTTCGGTGCGGGAGAGAGAGAGTGCCACGTATCACGGACAGCGACACTGAACCGAGCTCTCTTCTGAGAAGGAAAGGTGTCTCAAAACACTTGAACATCGAATTTGCTTATTTTTGCTCTTGTGCCGACAAAATATGTCAAAATATCCACCTGGAAATTAATGCTCGAAAAAACCATCAGTTATTTCTTAAGTGGAAGTAAACAGTTGAGGAAAAAAATGGCATTGTATTATATTGGATGCGTTCATCGCCTCTTAAAGTGACCGCACTAATTTAGCTACTGGCTGCTGTAATGTTAATCCAAGAAAATGAAAGAAAGAAAATCACTCACTGCTCTGACTGCATTACTTTGTAGTTTTAACAGTCAAACCAAAAATTTATTCAACACCAGGTATAATTTTTGATATATACAGCGAAACTGTAATAATGTGAGAAATGTTGAAGGTGTCTGAATAAATGTAGGTTTGATTGTATATTTCATTTTTACATTGAAGACTATCCAGTGCTATTTTACATTTAATTATTTGGTTTCTGTACCTTGACACCTACAAACTTGAAAAAGACTTAAACACATTGGTGTGAAACAGGCGTAAGGTTGTTTGCACCTTGTGCAATGTGGAATTAGTTTACAGATTTTTCAAGCACTTTATGATGCATTTTGGAAACGGGAGATGAGCCCCTTTTCTAATGCACCACCTAGCTTTGATAAACCCCTTCTCAAAGACTTATTGTTTGTCATTTTATTTGGGTAACACATATTCTGAATACCTTCGGCAGAATTCGAATGAGCCATTTTAATATAGATTAATATAGATTAATTTCAAGATCATAGTGAGATTAATCTAGATTAAAAAGAATTAATCTATGCCCACCACTAATAAAAACATGGACATATTGTCCGTGGCGTCACTCGTAGACTCCTGAAGAGCGTTTTAGACTCCTGAGAAACTGAGCTCCCGCTGATCTCATGGTCTCCAAAATCGTCAAAATACATTTTTAAATAGGCGCAGTCTTTATAAATAAACCGCATATTTGAGTTTAAAACAACTACATTCTCACCTGAAATACTTTTAAAACTACATTTAATGACACGATAACTTTAATATTTAGAAAATTATCAGAATAAATGTTGGTTGAAATCACAATGCTGCATGAACGCAACTGAACGCAACAGAAGCCTCTCTCATGATGCAAATCTGTGTCTGTTGTGAAGTGAATTTCACGCGCGAATAAAGCGAATTCCATGCACAAATGAAGCCGAATAAACTCAAAATGTTCAAAGCATCCAACTATGCGCAAATACCATGATTTATTCACATAAGTTGCATCTGCTGTGAACGCCCCATAACACTCCCTCAGTGAGGTGCTCGGTAGAGAGGGGCGGGGTCAGCAGAGCTCATTAACATTTAAAGGGAAATGCTACAAAATGGCTTGCTCTGAAAAGAGCTGTTTTTGACGCTAAAAAGGGTGTTTTTTACACTACCATTGAGAAATTTTAAACAGTCTTATGTTACAGACTTTTCATTAAGACCCTAAAGAATCATATCCAACTTGGGGAAAATGGGCATTCGATGATCCCTTTAATTGACCATAATGTTTTATATATCCATTTAATAAAATAAACCAATCTTAATTAATCTCTTTCAAAATATGACATTAATGTCTAAAATTAACATGTTTCTTATCCTTCCAGTCAGTAACATGCAGTTTATTGAACAGAGAAGCAAACCAAACCAGAATCCTATTGGTATTACTGGATTCCTCAGTCATCCTATTGCTGAGAAGAGCCATGTTCGAGAAAAACCTAATCACAACACAACATTTAACGGCCCCTCATCTTCCAGTATCCCAACATTTGTTGCACCTTCTGCAGTGGCCGCCTCATCATCACGTTCCGCTCCTGCTCGGCTCCCTCCCCAACCTGCTCCTGTGGAGCCTCGCAGTCTGCAGGAACATTTATCCCAGAGTGCCTCGCTCAGCCTGCAGGAACAGCAGGCCACCACACTGCTGATAGGGTCGCTGTCTCGCTCACTGGAGTCACTTGCAGAGTCGGTGCAGAGATTGGTTCACACCCAGCAGCAGTTTTCACGTGACACCTTACAGCTGCAGCGTGAAACACTCCACGTCCTGCGTGATTTCTCCTCCAACGCCTTGACTCTCCTGCAGGACAAGGTCAACGGACATCCATAGCTTTATCAGCAGCTACATTTGGAAGCAAGTTACAGAAACGGTGAATACGGATAGCAAAGAAAATACAATAAGCTTGAGGATATAGTGACACTAGAGTTTATGGCAATCTCTGAAAATGTTTTAAGATTTATAGAGCTGACAGGACTAAACGTTTTCCATATTTATAACATAATAACCAAAATAAGAAGCATTAGAATCTAAAATGGGTTCCTTGTAGAGTTCCTTGTATGTACCGATGACTGGGTCTTATAAACTGTTGGACCAATTATGTGCTGTTTTACAGGTAATTTAAACGAGCAAAATAATTGACTGGTAATTTAATATAATTAATTATATTTGTGGTGCTTTTTAATATATTGCAAAGTGACCATTAAATTGGCTGCTTTTAATTTATGTTATATTATTAGATTTTTCTTTATTTAGCTGTGTTATTCTGATGGTTCTCTATGTTTTACTTTTAAATCGGTTTCTGGCCTGCTGTATATGTTTATGTTCTTTTAGCCAGGTGCATTATCTGTTTTAAGTTGTTTCTCTTAACTTGAATTTCCAAAGACTTTTTTTCTCCAGATGTGATTTTAAATTCTGATTGAAGGCACATTATCTTAGCTGTAGCTCCTATGGACCTGTGAAAAAAAGTCTCCTGCTTTAAACCCCAATGTAAAGGAAGGAAATAAAAAATATACATTTAAGTATTAACTAAAATGATACAAATTTTTACTTGCTGCTTTTCTTCGTTCAGATTAAAGGAATAATTTACCCGGAAATTATAATTTGTTGATGATTTTCTCAACCTCAGACTATCCAAGTTGTAGATTAATTTGTTTCTTCATTGGAACTGACCTTGAGAAATTTAGCATTATGTTACTTGCTCACCAGTGGATCCTCTGCAGTGAATGGGTGCCGTCAGAATGAGAGTCCAAATAGTGGACTCCTATCAATTAATTTCCTGTGAACTAATCATTTAAGTGAACTAATCTTTTAAGTTAAAGAAAACAAGGATAAAGGTTATGGCTACCATATGTAATTTTTTGTCTGTTCAGTAGCACAGCAATCATTATCAGGAAATACAGAACGTTCAAACTGTTATACAACATTGGCTAGTTAATGCCACAATAATATGATGGTTAAACAGACCATCACAAATTTTTATCTAACATGTTAAACTCAAAGTGGCAACCTATGAACATTTATGTAGAGACAAAGATTTATATAATCTACTTTATATAATTTGTATTATATTATACAGTTTGTCAACAGATGAAAAAAAAGAGCTCCAGGGGCTTATGACATTGTGACTAAACGTTTATTCTTGAATTTGCACTCTCAACAGTCATCTCTGTCTAGAGGAATAGAAAAATATCCACTAGATGTCTCTCTTGCACTTTTGTTTTGAACAATAAATTGTAGTAAAATTCTACTCAATTACAAATAAACAAGCAGAGCAATGAAAGACATTTTGAAATGTTGTAAAACATATCAGCTAAGTAAGATTTATTAAAAGAAAGGAATATTAAGATGTTAAGGATAGGCAATCCTGACTGAAACTATGCCATCTTGTGGTCTCCCCCAATAAATGGCCATTTTTCTCCTTATTTTCACAATCCTCTTCATCTGTTAGATGGTCTGCGGAACCCTCAGGGTATTTCGAACAAAAATATGAAGATGTTGGCATAGAGAGAAATAGTTTAAAAACTAAAATATATCAAATAATTTCATGCACCTTATACAAATAGTTTGTGTTAGCTTTACTTAATTTTCTTTGCGGTGGTCTGAGTTTTATCTGCGGATTTAACATGCAGTAAGATTTAAACAAGATTTATGAAAGAGACAAATAATTGCCTCATAAAATGGGTAAATAGTCAATAATTAAACAATAAAGTATGTACATAAACTACCCTTACTCAAGATGTCAAAAACATTTGACTTTTTTTTTCATTCTCCTGGCCTATTATGAAGATTCTAAAGAGACATTATTTTCTAATTAAAATAATACAGTGATTATAAGAAGCACTGTAAACATGTTTTTTAGTTCGTTTCAGTAATTTAAATAAAATAAAACACAAAATTGTTACAATTGTAATATTTATTTTTTATTTATTAAAATATATATTTAATATTTTTATTTGCAATGATTGGCGGGTTTCCAGTTTCCAGCAACCCTGTAAAGGTAATTCACACACACATTATAATTCATCAGTTGCACTGCAAAGTTATATTGGTGATACATTATAATATATTATTTGTATACTTACATATTTTGCTTTGATTTCACCATCTATCATGCCATGCTCAGATGTCTGTGTAATTCACATTTTTTCTTTAAAAATAAAATATAAATAAATTTATAAACACATAATTAACAGTATATATTATATACTACATCAATTACAGTACTGATGAAAGGTTTGGTTTTCTTTAATTTTTTTTTTTGTGAGCAGTACTTTTTATTATTACAAAAAGTTCCTATTTCAAATAAATTGTTATTTTAAACTTTTTTCAGCATTAATATCAAATTGATCAAAATTTGAATATGATAATACAGAAAACATTTATTCTTAATTACTGATTTAAATGTACTATTTTACTGTCTTTTTAATTTTTGAACAATAGTACACTTATATTGGTATAATTAACCAAGTTAATGATATTTATTAAATCAAAAACAAAATGACTGTTCAGGTTCAACATGAGGCTGCACAAGTTTAAAACAACACTATGTACAGAACAGTGTGTTGTACCTCATGCCATTCCAGCGTCTTTACAGGAAGAGCCAGGTGACAGAGCGGACAGGTGCTTATCTTATCCAGGCCCATGCCAATGTTTCTGTCTCTCTTCACCTTTTGCAATGATGAGAAGGAGAAATCTGCAGCGTCTGGAGTGCTGTCATTTCCAGGACTGTGGTTTTCATCCTCTTCCTCTGAGTCATCATCCTTGACGTCTATAAACCGTAAGGACTGTGTGCAAAGCATCTAGAAAAAAATAACTAAAGATTTAACATATTTGAGGTGTTAAAAATACATTTTCATAATCACGTTAAAACTACATATTATTTTTATTGACACATTTTTACCTTGTGTTCTTTCAGCTTGTCTGAGGGAATGTACTTCAGACAGTTTTGACACTGCAACATAGTCTGCTCTGAAGATAAGAGATATGACAAATGCCAGCATTTTACATTCACAATTTGTCTGGATACCTTAAAATATGCAGAACCTGGCAATACTAAGACCTATAACATATCTATAATATTTCAGTCTGATCATGTCATTGACTAACCATCTGTGTCAGAAGTATCATCCTCAGGGACAAGGTCCTTTGATGTTGTGGGGGTGTTAGTAGAGCAGATCTGAGCATGATCAATTTGGTCCATTAGTTTAATGTACCGGCCACAGTCAGAGCAGCGCTCTGTGCGACTCCCACAGGACACTTCGTGCTCTTTTAGATTGCTCAGAGGAAGCTCAAGCTGACAAAACTCACAGATCTGAGGCCTCTCAGAGCACTCATCTTTCTGTAAGTGAACAACAGAAACAACAAAGGAATAAGTGTGAAAACACTCTAAGAGAGTGCAGCCTCAGACATAACATTTTCACAGTGTGGGACTGAATATTCACCTCATGATCCAACAGATGCCTTTGTTCTATCTTTTTATTGCACATCTTACATTTTACCTGTGAGACATAATGAAAAACGAGACCACTGACATGGTTTCTCAGAGGAGGAGATTACAGCGATGAGTAATAATCATGTCAAGTGGAAAACGTGTAGTTGGAAAATTAATCCCAAATAATCTGTTGTGACATAAAGGGCCAAGGGCCTGTAAAAAGCAGCAAAGTGTTAACCAGTGTTGAGTGGTGTGGTCCTGACCTCTGTGTGCTGTTCGGTTTTATGCTGCTCCAGTAGATCTCGAGGCACGGTTTCATCGCAGTCAGGGCATATACACAGAAACCTCTTACAGTGTGGTTCGTGCAGGTCATAGTTTGCCTTTGCCACCTCTTTTTTGCTGCATGAAAACATTGGAGAGACTCTTTACAGAGACTGGAGAATGGAAAAGGTGTTATGGCACTTCAAGGAACAGTTCACACAAAAATGTGAATTCTGCCATTATTTACACACAAGCATGCTGTTCCAATCCTTTATGATTTTGTTTTTTTCTGTGGAACAAAAAATATTTTTTGGAAAATATCTATATCCTGGTCACTTTTATTTCCATATAATGAATGTAAAGAGGGACTGGGGATGTAAAAAAATAAAAATAAAATAATAATACTAAAATAATAAGCAGTTTTTCTTCCTGGGCCTTTGGGAGTTCATAATAGAAGCAGCTAATAGTCTAAGTCTAATTAGTAAATTAATCTTTTAATTAATGAGTCGGTTGATTAGTTCACAAAAAGGTTCTCAATGACCCAGTCACAGGTTAAAAGTTACATCGGCCTGTTTTCGCATAAATCTATAATATCGCTTGAGGAGACACGTATGACACTTGTGTATGGCGCGATTGCGGTATTTCACGTACAGAATTCAGTCCCCATTCACTATAAAGTGGCCAGGCTATCCTTGTAAGATGTACTTGCTGTGTTCCCCGAAGAAATAAAGTAACACATGCAGGTTTGGAAGGACATGCACGTGAGTAGTAAATGATGCTAGAAATGTTGTTTGTACTATTTCTATAACCTGAATGTGTTGTAGCTAGCAACAGGCTTCAGCCCGAGAGTGTTTACATCACTCTCATCACTTACAAGGTAGCCTAATAGCTAGCGTTAAAATATTTCACTAATCTATCCAGCTCAATATCAGTGATTCAAATCTGTCGCCATGTTACACACAGCTGGTCCCATAGTCTCACTTTGTTTAAATGAGATTATCGATAACAAAGGTATTATTGTTGATTAAGTAGAATATGTTTTTGTTTTCGAGATTTTGTTGTTGCTGCAGAATATTCTATGTAAATGATCTTACACTCGACGAAACATTTTATAATACAATACAGTAACTCTGTGCGCTATAATAACAGTAGGCTACATTATAAAACACTCACCAGTGAGTACATAAAACCAGTTCTACTTCGTCCATAGTTAGAGTGAGATGACTGGGTTACTGTGTTGGGGCTGATGGCTCCTAAATAGAAAGTGAAACAGAAACTTAAGGTGTCGTAAAGAAGTGTCTCTCTTTGCTAAACCTGTGTTGTTTTCAATCTGTAGCCTACAACATTGCCTTTTGGTGTGATGAAACAGTCAGCACCATAGTTGACATCTTTAATGGTGCAGCATATCTCATATAATATGATTACCATAACTCCTATTAGACTAGCCACTGATAAAAGAGAACAATCTAGTTCATGACCTCATGAAATCTATATTAGATTTAGATCAGTGATAGTAACACAATCCTGTGATGTTGCTTAGTTGCTATAGCCCTACATGTGGGTGTGTGTGAATATACAAGATTTTATTGAGCTGTTAGTTTTGGAAAATATTTCTCTAAATAATTGAACAAGGCTTTTCTGACAAGACCTCAGAGACATCAGCAGCTAATGGATGTTTGTCAGCAGAAACAGCACAGAATCAGACAGCAGTGTCACGCCAGGGGAATCACAGTAATTACGGTATTGAGTTTTGCATCTTCTCTCTTGCTACAGATGGCTGTGGACAGGGAAGTTTACCCAGACTGGTTCATTCTCTAATTCCTGAGTGGGTAATTTGTCACCTGCATTCTCTGATCAGAATTGTGATCAGCATTAGAGCTGCTGCAGCCAAATACACAATATAGGGTAATCAGGCCTGATGTTGTTTTACATAAACAAACAAGTTATTATTGCGTAAGATTGTAAGCTGCAGGCCTGGACTGTACATTTCTGTGTGTGGGAGACTCTTGTTATATAATATTAAAGTTCACAGTTCCTCATTCCACCATTTCGACCAGCCAACAAAGAGCAAAGCAAATAACAGGGACGTTCGCATCAATTCAACAGTCAAAGAGTGAGGAGTTCTAGTCTTCCATCCTTAAAGGGATAGTTCACCCAAAAAATGAAAATTCTGTCACTAAGTAGGGTGTACTCACACTAGGCACGGTTGCCATGAACCGGGCCCGAGTACGATTGTCCCCCCTCCCCACTCCCCCTCTGGCCTGCACTCACATATAGGGTTTCAGCATTCGTGCCGGAGCACGCTTACGTCATTATGGTGCGACGGTTTCGGGATAAACAGGAAGAGCTGCGCTCTATGAACACAATGGAGTGCATCGCTCTGTTCTCTTTGTGGATAATTTTGTGTTGTTTGGTCGACAGCCTGTTGTTAAACAGATGTGTCGCCTTAGTGACGCGAACATTTACGTAATACCAGCTGAAGTGCAGCAAGGACTTTGCAGTTTTTAGTTTTTTTATGCGTTTTGCACCTCTGCCGTAGACCAAAGCGACCCTTTCCCTGCCATGTTGGTTTTGGAGCGTCGCTAAACCGTGATGCAAAGCGTCCTTTTCCATGCCCCGGCACGGTTAGCACTCACACTTCATGCGAACCGCGCCCGAGTCCAACTGAACTGTGCCCTGGCCCACCTCTTCCAAGCGGGCCAGGGCCGGCCAATCGAGCCGCGCCCGGGCATGATTCGGAGCACTCACACTAGTCAAACGAACAGCGCTTTGGTGGTCAAACGCACTCGGGCACGGTTCAAACTGGCAGTGTGAGTACACCCTAACTCACCCTCAGGGTCTAGGTCAGCACTGGCGCCACCACACACTTGCGTCATGTTACTGCCATGAACGCACATCCACAAGAGACACAGTACAGGTGAAAATGTGGAATAAAATGGTTATTTTTGTTTTCTTTAAGCAAAAAAAATATTGTAGCATCGTAACATTACAGTTAAACCACTGATGTCACATGGACTACTTTGTCGATCATCTTGGTACTTTTCTGTGTCTTGATCTTGTAAGGCCCCTTGTTGTCTATGGGAGGGTCTTGAAACAAGATTTCAACAAAAACATCTTAAATTGTGTTCCGAAGATGATTGGAAAGTCTTACGGGTTAGGAACGACGTGAGGGTGGGTAATGAAAGAAATTTTCTTTTTGTGTGAACAATCCCTTTAATATCTCACCACCTCCTCCTTCACCCCCCTTGGTGATTATATTATTAGTTTCTGATCTCTTTAGAGTTTCATAGTAGATCAAATTGCTTGTATGAGCACATTGGAGAGGACTTAGCTGTGTTTCTAAACTAAATATTGTTTTATTGCACTGCAAAACAATGTAACAGCAATTTCATAAAATGACCTTGGGATTGTTTTCAGTGTTATTTTGAGATAGTTATTAGGAGGATGCATATTATGCTTCTTATACTTTTTTATGGCAATCACCTTTCATGTATCCTATTTTAATAAAAATACATTTTATTTGATTAACACTTTATTGGCTTGGTTTCACAGACATGGTTTAGACTAAACCAGGATAAGGCTATAGTTCAATTGGGACATTTACTGTAAATCCTTTTTCATAAACGTGCCCTAGAAAACACATTACTGGTGTGCATCTTGAGCCAATAAAAAACGCACTGATATATTTTAGGATCAGTCAGTGCAAGTTTCTTGCAGTTGACACAGCTTAGACATTTACATTTTAGTCTGGGACTAGGTTTAAGCCTGGTCTGTGAAACTGGGGGATTATAAAATAAATTCAAAGTTAAAGATCAAAGTGATAAAAAATAAAGTTTAAAATGTGTATCATTTTATATAATAATAATTTAATTTATTATATATTTTTTATACAATAATGTATATAATTTTAAATGTATTATTAAATAATATTTTTTTCCTCTTTTCTTTAATCTTTCTGTCTAACATGTACTTATTTAAACAATGATTGAAACTTGGTATTATGAGCACTTCCTGTGTCTATTTGTCTCTTTAAGATCAGTCACTTGATGTGTTCCCCAATTGTAAGTCGTTTTGAATAAAAGTGTCTGCTAAATGAATAAATGTAAATTTAATTAGCATAATTTTACATGAAACCCACTTTAAAATTATAGTAAAAATACTTATATTCAAATAAAATGCATAACACAAGATGGAAATTAACGTATTAATTATTAAATGTAATAATAAAAGCAATACGTAATAAAAAACATTTGAAACTTAAAAACTAAAGTAAAAAAGATACATTTTCATCTTTCTTTAAAAATATTTAGAACACTTTATTATAGAAATTTAATTGATGCAATTCACGTTTATTTGTCTAGCCCTTTTCACTATGGCAGAAATTTACAGAAAGAATCATGCACATAATTATACAAATTACACATAATCAAACAGACAGTGAAGATTACTGCAATGATTATATGTTGCGATGCGATTAAACGTTGCGATCAAGCAAAATTTGTAAGTATTATATGTTGTTCCAGGGTTAGCATCATCTGAGATCTCCTGGAGGGTTGGCATCATCTCTTCTCAGGTATTCGCTCACCTCAGAACTTTCGCAAGGGTTGGATCCAGACTAAAATTTGTGTAATTCCTAGTTGCCTCGGGACAGAGAACGTTGAACGTTATCAGGAAGGCTATTACAGAGTTTGGGAGCCAAATATGTAAAAGCTCTAGCTCCTTTAGTGGACTTTGCTATTCTAGTACGTAATACCAAGAGTCCAGAGTTTTGTGACCTTAGGGAGCGGGATGGATTGTAGCATCTTAGAAGACTTGTTAGGTACGCAGGAGCTAAACAGTGAAGGGACTTATGTTATAAGCAAGTAGTAATATTTTGTAACTGATGCAGAACTTAATAGGTAGCCCGTGCAGAGACTTTAAAATTAGGGTAATATGATCATATTTTCTTGACCTGGTAAGGACTCTAGCTGCTGCATTTTGGACTAACTGTAGCTTATTTATTGAAGATTATATTAATTGTATGAACAGAACATTTTTTAAAAATGACCTTTAAATTGGTGTTAATATGACTCCAGACCATCTCATCCTGTTTTTTTTGCCATATACATGTAAATCAAACTACAAGAGAGAAGTTACACCTCTAGCTGGCTGTCAGGTGTTGCAATATGCTCATTTTCAATTTCTGTCAAATCTAGTCATATGATTGCAGGGATTAGAACGGGTTGATAAAATGTAAAACCTTGTTTGAAAATGTGGTTGTTTTCGGATTAATGCTATATATATATATATATATATATATATATATACATATGTTCAT
This sequence comes from Carassius auratus, assembly GCF_003368295.1. NCBI lineage: Eukaryota > Metazoa > Chordata > Actinopteri > Cypriniformes > Cyprinidae > Carassius > Carassius auratus. The sequence continues at coordinate 13,518 of NW_020524294.1, forward strand.
CCAACCAAACTGGCATAACACCAAAGAACATTTGCAAAGAGGGTTACCAAGGCAACCCCAGAAAGTGCACCAATTAGAAGGCGCAATGGTTCTCAAACACTAAACTGCCAAGAGATTGAAGGAGATGGAGACAACAGCTCTAAACAAACAGATAAATGAAAGAACTAGGCAATGTTCAACAGATATTTTAGTGGAAACGGCATTAGCCACTACTTGAGGTTGTTGCTGAGCACAGAGGATACAGTGTTCTTGCCCAGGTTGTGATGTTTCCACAAAACTCATCAGATATGTCATGTACCCCTTCATGTGAATCCAGATTATTGATGTTCCTCCAGTACGTGCGAGTGAGAGTATATGTGAGTGGACATTGATCTGATTGGATCCCAGTGGTGGTCGACCACACTGAACACATGCTGCTCTAATGGCCAGTGAGGCACATGTGTGTGCATGTGAAAAAACAACTGTGGAGTGGAAACTTCCTCTTTGAGCAGATTCATGTTTTCATTGTGTTGCAAAGCTTACTTGAGCTCTGGACTGTTTGTTTTAGTGTTGTGAATTTACTGCCGTCTTTACACTGCGAAAACAGAAGTTGCATCTGAAAACGCATTTACAGGATTTTAATGCTGCAGATTGGCAAAACATTTTTTTATATATAAATGTATAATACTTGCATATATACAATATCCAAACTGCTTGATCGCTTGCTTCATTGCATATTATCTAACAGCTCTAATATACTAAATAAATGTAATAAATTTAATTTAACAGTAACATCATTATTTTCTTTAAGTATAGCTTTGAAACAGTGTGCATTGTGAAAAGTTGAGAAACAATAAATTTACACAGAAATTTCAATAGCAAAAAACAGTTATAAAAAAATGTTTTTATATTTTTATTCATGATTTTATAATAAATTATAAATGCGTAGTAAATTTTGTCATGAAAGGCTGGTATGATGCTATAATGCTGCATTTCATTAGCACTTAAACGATATAATAGAACTATTGGCTATTTGCTGATAGTAGATATTTGTATTTTAATTTATTGATATGTGTTGTTATTGTATAGCTTACGTGCTAGTCGATATTGAATATTTAATTGTGCATATTCATTTAAAGATAATTCTTTAAAAACACTGATTTTGTAACTCTATTAAATGTTATTTACAAACCATTAACTACAATTTTGTCTCAATAAACTCCTAATTTGCTGCTTATTAATAGTTAGTTAGGTAGCTGTTAAGTTATCGGGTGGGATTAAAGTGAATGTGACGTGACATTCAGCCAAGCATGGTGACACATACTACAGAATTCGTGCTTTGCATTTAACCCATCCGAAGTGCATACACACAGAGCAGTGAACACACACCCGGAGCAGTGGGCAGCCATTTATGCTGCAGCGCCCGGGGAACAGTTGGGGGTTCGATGCCTTGCTCAAGGGCACCTAAGTCATGGTATTGAGGGTGGAGAGAGCACTGTACATGCACTCCCCCCACCAACAATTCCTGCAGGGATTGCGAATCCGACTCTCTAACCATTAGGCCACGACTTCCCCGTCAGGGATGTAAAATATGGTCATATGTGCTTTATACAAGTACTAATAAACAGCAAATATAATAATACACCTGTTAATAAGCAACTAGTTAAGAATTTTAATATCAGCCATGTAACATGATACATTATTATCAGTATTCACTACATTTTAATGTTGGTGATCTCTAAATAACACAGAGTGAAGCAGCCTCGGAGTCACCTTTGACACTATAGCCTTAAATCTGTTGAAGATGTCATAATTCTGTTGAATTATGCATGCATTTAAAAAATAGAACATTTAACAGTTGCATTTTGCATGAGTTATTAATGCTTTATGCTATTCGAGCCTCATATGAGTGTGTCTGTGCCATAAATCTTCTGTAAGTATGGCTTTTGAGGCTCTATTAAATTTTACTAAGATATGATCCGCATCCCCTCACAAGCCCATCACGTATTCAATGCCATAGCAACTACTACAACTACTACCTGCATTCTTACACACATACGCTCTCTCTCTCTCGTGCTCTCTCTCCTCACGATTCGCTCACATTCTCTTATCCTTTTCCCTCCCTCCACAGTTCTCTCAGTTGTTCTCTCTCTCTCTCTCTCTCTCTCTCTCTCTCTCTATCTCCCTCTAATTCTCTGAGCGATTCTCTCTCCTCACTCGTGTTGAACCAGTCATTTCATGCAGCACTGCTGTGTTTACTCAGTCCAACGAGCCACTGATGGCAGATTCAAGGTAAGGTAATGTTTTAATAGATATTTAAGTGCATGGTGCACAAGAGAGTAAAGCGTATTTCCTGGTGATGTCTGTCATACTAATGGACAGCAGCGTGTGGGTTTCAATGGGACCTGACTAAACTGTTGCTGTACATCTTAGGGTGTGTTTGTATTTTTGAATCCGTTTTCTTACTAGCTGTTTTTTGGGAGCCATGCGTCATGCCCATGAGTTGCATCAGGTTTCCTTAACTAATTTAGAGTTTTAAACTGACACAATTTCTCGCAAAAAGTCCTAACCCACAACCATGTGATATTAAAACATAGTCAGCTATCTAAATGAATAGCTTATTTTCGGCTTGTCTGTATGTGTGTGTGTGTTGCTTTAGTGACTCATTCCCTTAGTGTATGGCATTGTTTGTGCGAGCCAAAGGGACTTTTTTAGCACTATGGCTTAATTTTTTTGAAAAATAAATAAAGTATGTGGACGATGCACAAGTCATTCTGCATGGGTTGTGTAGGATTTAGTAAACAAAGAGTGATCATAAATAATAAAGAGCCTTGTATATTGATAAAATGAAAGGACTGTCACCATCAAAGATGTAAAACAGTGTTAGCATAATTTATACACAGTTTAAATATATACACAGTAACATTTCCTTGTGGTTGTAGCAGGAAACGAAATATGATATTGGGTTTGACATGACAGAACATTCTGCTGAACAACTGCAGCTATTAATGCAAACCTGTAGCTTGGGCTGCTGCTGAGAGTCATTTTTGTTTGATTACTGGTATACACATAGAGTGGTAAATGGACCATATGTTACTGTCCTCTCCAGTGCAAGAGTATCACGATGCACAGTTAACCTTAATGCCATAATTATGTCTTATGTGGGTTCTACCATGCAAATCATCCTCATCTGCTCTCTCTGTTGTTCTTTCTGTCCTTTTTCCTTCCATTATTGGGACACTCATCCAATCATTTCTCCATCGCTCATTTTCTCACTTTCTCTGAAGTCCCTTTCTCTGTCTTCCCCCCTGCAGTCTCTCATTAGTTTGCAGTGTACTTGCTTCAGCTCATTTTCTCAGCTTCCTCCCCCTCCATACCTCTGTTCTCTACCTGCCCTCTCTTGATTCGCTTAAGGGAATGAGTGATGAGTAGAAGCTTAAATGGAGAATGAGTCACTGTGGCAAGAGTGAAGGGTGATAATTCTACTTCTCATATGATTTCTTCTCTTCTCTTCTCTTCTCTTCTCTTCTCTTCTCTTCTCTTCTCTTCTCTTCTCTTCTCTTCTCTTCTCTTCTCTTCTAATGTCTCGTTCTCATCTCGTATCATTTGTTTCCTGTTTTATCTCTTTTTGTCTCACCTTTTCTGGTCTCTTTCTGTTCTCAACATGTTTCCTCCTTTTCTTTTCTTACCTGTTTTATTTTTTCTTATCTCTTCTCTTCTAATCCAGTCTATTTTCACAGTGTCTTGTCTCATCTCTTCTCATATGTTGCTTGGTTTCCACATCTTTTGTTTAGTTTTGTTTTCTATCTAATCTGGTCTCTTGTCTTGCCTTGTTTTCTTATTTTGTTTTTCTTTTGTTTTGTGTTGTTTCTTTTGATTTTTTTATTCTTCTGTTTCGTTTCCTTTCTTTTTGATCTCTTCTTTCAAATCATTTGTTTTTTGTTTTGTTCTTTGCCTCATTTGTGTTCACATGATCTTATGTAGTTAAATTTTTACTTATCTCTTCGTTTTGTTTTAAATTTTATCCTGTTTTGTTTCCATCCTTTTTATCTCTTCTCTTCTTTCATCTAGTCCTTTTATTTTGTTTGATTTGTCTTGTTTTTGTTTTATTTAGTTTTTTGTTTTGTGTGTCACCTCATTTGTGCTCACATCATCCTATGCCATTTATTTACTCACCTCTTATTGTTTGATCTCATTTAGTTTGTTTTGTTTTCATCTGTCTCTTATCTTTTGCCTCTTATTTTGTCTCATTTCTTTTAGTCTAAGCGCTACTTTGTCTCTCATCCTATTTTCTTGTCTTTTCTCTTTTTTTTCCCATCTCTTACCTCTTGATCTTTGTCTCTTCTTGCCTAGTTTCTTCTTTCTTGTTTCATCTCTTCTTTCTGATCTTCTGTTCTCTTTTCTTGCATCTCTTTGCATCTCATCTTTACACTGTCAACTTGTTGCTGCTTTCTGGTCTAATCTCTTTCTCTGGATCATCTTTGTCTTTTTTCTTCTCATCTTTCTTATTCTTTCTCGTTTTGTTACATTTAATTTTGTCTCGTTTCATCTCTTCTCAGGTAACATTGTCTAATGACAACATGAGTGAGGCTTATAAACCACAGAGCTGTTTTGTCCATCTCTTTCTGTAAGCTCAAAAGATATCGTAGTGAATGAAGAGCTAGATTGCAGTATTGCAGAAACCAGCATTTGTTTCTGTGCACGCGCACACATATGTGGATGTGTTTGATGTGCCGGTTGGATGGGTGTAAACGGGTTGCAGGCTGTGAGTGGGTGTAGTAGCTGAGCTCTTTGTCACGGCAATTGAAATCCTCTCGCACACCACGGAGATGGGTGAGAGAGCAGCGTTCATCGCTAATGAGTGGATCAGAGACAGAGTCAAGCACAGGAAGTCAAAATGTGTGACGGCCTTGGGAGAGAGAGAAGTCAAGGATGAGGTTAAAAAGAGGACAACATAGGGGAAGATCAGAGTGTTAAGTAGAAACACCCCCAAAGGTTTTATGGAGAGGTGAAGGGAAAAAATAATGGGATGGAATAAAAGCAAAGCAGAACCTGTTGTCCTAATTTCAGGTTTTGGTGGCTTGATTCCAGAGACAGATTAGGGGAAGACCAGCCAGTAGATCTAATGAGCCAGATCGTGTGAGCGCTGTCTGTGAGTGATAAGACCCCCTCTCTAGCCACTAATGTAATGAGAGAGCATGCCGTTCATTTAGCGGCAGTGCTGGAAAACAGACCCATCAGTCAGTCTTGGCTCAGGGCTGCTGGAGCCCACAAAACACTGTCTTCAGTCCATTATGTTGGGCACAATCATGCCAAGCACCTCACTTAAAATGTTCGACATAACTGCAACATATTCTGCACACTCCAGTGACTGCAAAATGCAGAAACCAGAATGAAAGTCTATAGTGTTCCTGTAGCTCAAGTGTTATCAACCGCAAGGTTGGGGGATCGATTCCCCGGGAACACATGATAGGTAAAAATTGATAGCCTGATTGCACCGTAAGTCGCTTTGGATAAAAGCGTCTGCTAAATGCATAAATTTAATTTAATTTAATAGCATCATTTGGTATAATGGTTAAAAGATCCTGTGCTGTCCTGTAGCTCAAACAGTAGCACAAAGCTACAAAAATGAATGTTATGTGTTCGTCTCCCAGGAAAGTCCAAAACTGATCAAATATGTACATGCACTGTATAGTTGCTTTGGTTAAAATTATCTTCTAAATGTATAATTGTTATATTTGTGGTGCGGACTTCCCTATTCTCATAGAATTGCAATGATTCTTAAAACTTTACAGTTGTTGTGCAGTAGTTATCATTATAGTAAGCTTCCTTAGTGTGAACGAGCCTTCAGGTGATGGAGTTTTCATACTCAATGCAAAACTGTTTCACAACTTGACACAGTTACAGAAAAATTAAGATTTTTGTTGTTGTTGTTGTGAGAAACAGAATGTTAGACCAATGAGTTGAGCGGGAGTTCAGAGTTGACGGAGCAACCGAGTGATTGACCAAATGTTCTGAATGGTTGGCTGGTTAGGATAAAAAGTCATAGTTAAACATTCTTAAATTATCGACTTGTCACTATGGTTCATCTAAATAGTTTACTTTAATCATTTTTTTCCCCCAGACAGACAGCAGATCATCAGTTTACTTAAGTAGCTTCTGATTTCTAACACCTTGATCTCCATAGTAGTGTTGTGATGTCATATTCACATAGTTGTGAGGAGAGAATGCGCTTGAGAAAAAGTTAAGACAGGAGAAATCAATCAAAATATAAAATATTGGTCACAAATTTCTGAATAATAACTTTCTACATAATAAAACACTCAAACACAACAATAATTTAAAGTATAGTGCATCTACTTATAACTATATATAAATAAACCGTTTTTATCAATGGAAATACTGTATGTTAGAAACAATGCATCGCGATACAAAGGCTAACTTTTATCTGATGCACACTTTTTTAAACTGATGCATTGCATCGTTAACTTTTAAAAGGACACACCATTGCTAATTGGTGAATCTTACCATCCCTATACTGTGAACCAATCATTGCCCCTAGTTTTGGGGGTGGGATTTTATGGGTTTAATTGGTTAATAATATGTTGTTCCACAACCTATGATGTTCATAATTTAAACTACTGTTTAAGAAATTAATTATTTTATTCAGCAAGGACACATTGAACTGATCAAAAGTAAAAAGACTTGTGGCAGTAAAGACTTTACATTGTTACAAAGTATTGATCAAATAAATGCAAGCTTGGTAAGTATAAGAGATGTTCAAAAACAGAAAAAAAAATTCTTGTTTAATTTAAACTTTTAAATGGTAGTATAGTACTTGGGTGAATCATATTGTGTGCATTTTTTTCAGGTTGCTACTGATGGTTTGACTTTTAAAATACATGCATTAATCATTTATTTGCATAACAGTGCCTTTGAAATGGCTAATTATGTCCTTGCCTTCTGGTAAAATGTAGCATCATTGTATTTCATTTCATATTTACTCTTATTGGACTGTGCTGAATCGCAATCGCATGTAGAAGCCACAGGAAGTTCAAAGGACACTTGAAAATGAGATTCAGGAAGCAAGTGATTTCCAAATCAGATCAATGTGTAAGAGAGGGACCTTTTACTTCCTGCCTCCCACTTTTCACTCTTTTTATAAGGTATGATTAACCTTGGGTTTGTTGTAGTGCTGGTGCTAAGCCTAAGGCTGCTTTTCCTCTTTCCTCCCTTCTCTCTCTCTTTCTCTCTCTCTCTCTCTCTCTCTCTCATCACTCATTCACAACATGTATGCCCTTCACTCTTCTTTATCAGAGGAAATACTGCTGTGTCTCTATAGAGAGAAAAGACAAACTACTAGGGTGGTCACTGCTCAGTATAGGGATGGGCACACACACAGTAAATAAATAATATTGCAGTATCTTTCTTCTTCAGAATTTCACATTTAATTCAGTGCTGTTTCTTTGCAATGCCTTGTGAAATTAACTACCAGTTTCTTCACCCATTTTTTCCACGTTAGATGATTTATATATAAACTGAGGGTAGAATAGCCTATAAATCTACACTCAGCCTAATTTGTTCTGTTGATACATGCTCATTTAATTTATTTCTATATTAATATTACCTTTGCATCATCTAACGCTCACATAAAGTTACCTTTAAAAACTCAATCTCAAAGTGAATATCCATTATTCATTGTCTACATTATAATGTAAAAAAAAAAATCAACAACTGATATCAGTTTTAGTGTTTAATTTTGTCAAAATAATACAGAATTTTAATATCTAAATGGCTGAACAGAATTTAAAGATCAAACAAGTTGTTTTTTCATGTAATTTTTCTTTAACTATTTCATTTACTGTCATGCTCAAATTCTGTGTTGCATAAATGTGTCAATAGCAAGAGACAGTCAAGGATTCAGTAGATCGGGCATCAGGCTATTTCAACCCACGCTGAGTCATCGCTTTATGAGCTTCTGACTTCATGCCGCCAGGAACAGCCTTGAATTTGTCGACTGCTGACAGCCTGTCTGCCATGACGCTACAGCTGTTAGCTGGGGTCCGATGCACTTAGATAGATCACGTCTGTCATATTTGTGTGTGAGTGCGGCTGCCTGTATGTGTGTGCGTGAGTGAACAAAACCTTTTTTAATCAATGTCTGTGACCCACCATGAAACTCCTCACCCTTTCCATTCATTATGAATCACAAAGCCGGTGAGGAAAGTTCAAGTGATACTTGTCTGATTACCTCATACATTGATGTTCCGCCATGGCCAGCATTAATCATTATTGAAGCGGATGTTAATGCAAGGGTGCTGGCGAGAAGTGCATGCCCACAGCGCTCATGATTTGGCCTCTCTTTATTTTAAAAAGCTCTCCAGCTGTCTAGGGAATGAGGAAATGAAAATGAATGGTTTCAAGCTGTTACATCTATTTTCATTTGCAAAATGCATCACTACTATACCTGAACAAAATGTGTTTAGTTCAATGAACAACACTGATGAATAGAGAGGTGTGCTTTGAGTTTAGCATCATGCGTCATGTGTTTGATTGTGTTTTAATGTGGACATTGTATGGGTCAAAATTACAAATTTTTCTTTTATGCCAAAAATAATTAGGATATTAAGTATAGATCATGTTCCATGAAGATATTTGGAAATTTCCTACCGTAATTATATCAAAACTTAATTTTTGATTACTAATATGCATTAAGAATTCATTTGGACAACTTAAAAGGCGATTTTCTCAGTATTTAGATTTTTTTGCATCATCAAATTCCAGATTTTCAAATAGTTGTATCTTGGTCAAATATTATCCTATCCTAACAAACCATACATCAATGGAAAACGTATTTATTCAGCGTTCGGATGATTTATAAATCTCAATTTAAAAAAATTGACACTTAACTGGTTTTGTTGTCCAGGTTAACAAATAATTACAAAGAAATGGCAAGTAACACAGTGAATTTAATCAATGAATTTTGATTTAGAAAGCAATTTCACACAAGCAGGAGGCTAAATATTAGATGTTTAAACTTGTGTGAACTTGGCATCATGAAATCCACTAAAAATCACCTTGGGACCAATTGGCTAAAAGTCATTCCATAAATGGCTCTGTATTTCCTGTGCTACTACTTTGCTGGAAATAATGAGTAGCTGGTGTAACTTAAAAAGCCACACACAGACACATTTATAAAGTATAGAGGGAGGTGAAGTGGAGAAGGGTGGGTGGTTAGGGCTGGGAAACAGGTAGGAGGAGGCATTAGTTTCCTCCCCTCTTGTCCCTTACTTTTTCCCCTGTTGGCCTCACCTAAAAGAGTGGAGAGAGATGAGAAGTCTTCTGTCCGTCACTGCCAACGAAAGAGAAAGAAAGTGGCATGGTCAGCATGTACAAGTGGAAAAGAAGTGTGTCATTTGCGGGCTTTGGATGGTAGGATACTTTTTTTTTGTTTCCTTCTTAAACTAAGACTCAAAAACGTTCTTCAGTAAAATACATTTGAGCTCAGTGCATTTGAGTTCAAGTTATAAAATGAGATCATAAATATCCTTCAGATATGTATGATTTTACTTGCTTTCTAGGAAGATGGCAAATTGTACATTGTCATATTTCCTTTTTCATTATACATTTCAGAGATTTCAATTTAGATATTTTTCAAGATATTTTGGGAGAGTATGGCATCAGGCAAGGCAAAAGTGTCCATCCAGTAAAAGATTACGTGTTTTAGATTTAATTCTTTAATTTATTTTAATAGATCTTGTAAAGTGTCTGCAGTCTTTAAAAAAGGTGAAAATCAGCTTGTATTGATCTTAAGGCTGACGCTTTCTTTACAAAGCCCAAAAATGAAAAAGGAATAGAAAATAATTTCAGGTGCTGTCAGGTTTATTTTGTGTGCACAATAGAGCTTTTTTAGCAAAGAAAGACTGTTTAATTAATAAACAGCAGACAGATACATTTACATATACAGTATACAATATATATATATAAATAAATCTCAAACTGTCTATTCCTTACATAGCTGCATCTAACTATTTATCATCGATTGTTACCTTTTCTAGTTATGATATATCAGAAAATTTCACTTTTTCTCCTGACAACCAAGTTATTATTATTTGCAATATTATTTTGACATACCAAAATGTATGTTTTCTGTTTCAGCACTTCAAACAGGTGCAGTATGAGATATTCACCACATCTTCAATAAATGAACTCTGCCGAGGTAGAATCGGAGGGAAAAAATCTATAGACTTAAAGCTGAATAATAGACAGATAAATTATTTTGAGGTAAATTAAATACAAATGGAAATGGTGGAGGGAAAGAAGGAAAGAGGAGATCATTGTATGGGGCCAAATGTAATTTAAGAAAGAGAATGAGTGTTCCGTTTATCTTAAATGAACAGAAATTGACACTAACCTTTAGCATCAGTTCTTTACATGTAAATGCAGCTGCAGTCCATCATGAGCATGCATATTGTTGGGGTTTTAATGGTGTTCTGATAGTGACGGGCAGCAACAAAGCTTGCCATATCTGACAATACACACTGATTAGATGACTGCGTCATGACTGGGACCATGACGATACCAGCTTTCATATCTCACACCTTTACTTGCATCAGCATCACTGGCTGCACTGAGCTTAATATGAACTTCATTGTAGAAAAACACGTTTCGAGAAGACTGATAATCAAATAAAAAATCTTGCAGAACTGGTTTCTTTTCACCTTGTGCTGTGAGGGTTGCTGGCTTGGTTTATTAATGTACACATTTATCTACATTTTGTCGCTTCAGCTATGGGTTGATAGATAAGGAAGCTAATTTAAGGCACATGGACCGTTTTCTAGAGAAAATGAAAAAGTCATCTCCTCTTTTGTATTCTGATGTATCCAGTTGTGTGTGTTGTGGGTTAAAGGTGAATGATTGACAGCTGACTGGAATAGAACATCGCAGTTTCATCATTAGGCTGTAAATGTTCACACATTCAAATGAGCAAAATGTTAGAAATGTCCTCAGTCTATGCAAATGGTTCTCTGAAACTCCTCAGGGATATGTTGATGTAGTTGTGAAATGTTTTTTTTTTTTTTTTGCATGTGAGACACAAACATAAACACTTTCTCTATGGTGCTGGTGAATTACCAGTGTTTGTTTGGCTCAACACTCATTTAGCTGAAATGATAAACCTCATGCTGTTTTCCACATCAGGCCTAATAGCAGTAATTAGGCCTCAGTAGAATTAGAAAAAAACTCAAGAAATTAGAAATGAGAAACAAATTTAACACAACTAGACTCATCCTTTTAAGATCATGTAGTCAGACCATTACATCAGATCTGCATGCACAATATATATTTTGTACGCTCAAATAGTGTATTTGAATAAGAATGACAGTACTAAAATGTGTTTTGTTATTTTATTTTTTACAGTTATTTTATTTCCAATATCAAGGCATTATAATAGCTGATTATTACAATAGTGGTCCTGCCTAAGCACTACAGCTTGTGTTTAGTGCATGTTTGCTAACCTGTAAATTACAGCTTTATAATGTTTCAAGATGTAGTTGTAGTTCACCTAAAATTCGGACATCATTACTTCCCAGTCGTCTTGTTCTAAACCCATATGACAGACTTTCTTCAGTGAGACTCGAAAGCAGTTTTTGAGAGATGTTCATCCTGCTGTTTTCCAGAACATCATGAGAGCTAAGAGCACTTTTCTCCCCAAAGGTTTTAGCAAATAATGACACAAATTTAAGTCTGTTTCCTGCACAAATCTTCCATATAACTTGAGAAGACTTATATACAGTCAATGAGTCTTGCAAACCAATTCTCTGATACTTGTATAGTGCTTTTTTGTCGTTTTTGGAGCTTGATACCCCTAATAAGCATCACTCAGATTCAAATTTTTGAAATAAATTAATGATGAATAAATTATGGCAGAATTAGGCCAAATGATAAAAAAAAAGCATTTTGTGACTTTTTATTGTTATAATTGGTCTTAAAATACTTATTTTGTATGGAATTGCTATATTTGACAATGTATTACGTTTTTAACAGAGTTTATGGCTTATTCATTATAAATAATTGAAGCACTCCCATTTGTCTGGAATATGCTATATATAGATTTTCAGCTTAAAAATCAGGTCCAATCAATCAGGTCAAATGGCGTGCATCTAATGTCAGCTGTTTTGTTGTTGTTGTTTGTTTTTTTTGTCTTTGATTTGGTCTTTTATTTAAATTTTTTATATCTATTAATTTTTCGTTCTCTTTCTTTTTCCCTCCTGCTCTGCAGGATTGACAAGTCCGGCATTGCCACCCTGAGAGCCCGGTGAGTCTGTGTGTGTGTGTGTGTGTGTGTGAGAGATGAAAAGTCATAATGCCACACCTTATTATTAAATCAATACACCACTGATCCAGCAATCATTTCACTCTCCGTGCCCATTCTAATTGGACTTTGTGGGAAGTCTTTGGTGTGAGATCTTCACACGTGTCTGTTCTGTATGACCTTCTCAACCTTCAAGTGTCTATCAGCCTGTCTGTCGAGAAGGGACGGGGATGAAAGCGAGGCGAGCAGAAAAGTGGAGGCAATAATTGTGTGCTCTTTATAGACAAACGGGTGGACATCAAAGTCTCCCGCTGTGGAGAAGCACAGGTGGCCTTTGTGTATGTGTGTGTGCACGATGACATGCTCACATTTATATATGTTCAGATTTTGTTCTATTTTGTATGTGTTTTGCAGTCGTGAATAACAATCCCTGATGTCGCTGCTTACTATTTATATTGGTATCCATGGAAATGAGTTTACAAAGCCAGGACCGTTAAAAAGTGTGTGTGAGAACAGATCATTGTGGCCGGCTTGGTTGTCTATGTTACGCTCTGCTTTGCGGGGCAGAATCTAATTAATGATTTCCACCCCTCCATCGCATCTGCAACTACAAAGTGAATGGCAGCGCTCTCCACCTGAAGGACAGAGCCACATTAGAGGAACAGCATAATCAGGCCCTGTGTGTGTGTGCCTGTTTATGCAGTTGCTTTTGTTTATGCAATAAAGCTTAGTGTTATGTGACTATACTTTAGAAATGGAAGGACGGAGAGGGAGAAACAGAAATAGAGAGACCGAGAGGGAGAGAGCAGTGTATTTTGGAAGCACCTCTCACCGCTTAAGATGCCTCGCAAAATCTGGTGAGTTTTTCTGGGATTCTTTTATGGTTTTCCACAGGTTTCTGCTGAGTTTTGAGTATTTTGTGTTGCATTTGAATTTTTTGCACTTGTGCAATTCAGCGTGTTTTCAGCGGGTCTGTTTTTATAATATTACAGATAGAAAGATATGCATTAAATTAATCAAAAGTGATGGGAAAGACATTTATAATGTTGCAAAAGATTTCTGTTTTAAACAAATTCTGCTCTTTCCATTCATCAGTGGATCCTGAGAAAAGTATCACTGTTCCCACAAAAATATTTATGTATTATATAATATATTATTATATTTATGTCAGATCATGTAAAACTGAAGACTGCAGCAATGGCTGCTGAAAATTCAGCTTTGTCAACATAGGAATAAATGTAAAATATATTAAAATAATAAAAGAGACTTCTTTAAAAAAAACATTACCAATCCTAAACTTTTGAACTGTACTTTGTATAAAAGTTTATAATAATAACAATTTTGTAGTTTTATTTATATTACAATTTTATATTTATATTATATAATATAATAAATCATATAAAACATGTACATGAGAAATGATACAAAAAGTGATTTGTATCTTTATGAGTCCTAATGGAGATCTCAGTTAGGAAATATGAATTTTGTTTCAGCTGTTTCTCCTACATCTCCCCAAAAAATAAGTAACATAGGCTGTTGACACAGTAAGAGCTGTAAAATTAATGTGTATTCCATATAGTATAGATAATTTCATCTTTGAAGAATCTTGGCAAGTAACCTATAAGCACACCATACAGTATATAACATTCTTGAAATCTCTTCTGAATCTCTAGATGAGACATTTTAATTAAGTTCAAAGTATATAATGTATCTCTATTTAATCTTCTAGCTACTGTGCCTAGGAGATATTGAAGTTTATCAATAATTTTATCTTTCCTGTCGGATGGTATATTTCCATTTTCAGTGCAGTTTTGATCAGTTTCATTGTCCTTTTTCTCTCTTTTTTAAAATGTATATGGGAGAAATGGAAATGGGGCCATAAAGCCATAAGCCATAAAAGCCTAGTTTAACAGAATTACGTTGTATTAGATTGCTGCCTTTATACAGGACTGGAGGACTGACACCTAAATGAGACACCGCCTGAAGAGCTATTTACAGCTGTCACAAACAATCCCATCCCCACTACCATGATTTAATTATCTCCCTCCATAACAATCTAATATTGGACTCAACAGCCTGTTCTACAGGGGTGCTGTGAATGGCTGACAGCAGTGATATTAAGTAACTCTGAAAGACTGTTGTCCTTTATCTATAAACTAATTTGGTTGTGGGTCAGCAACCTGCTCTTGAAACCTTCTGCCTATGAGACTCTAGACTTGATACGGGCTGTTTAGACTGAAAAGACCACTGGGACTGTGTTCAGACTGTTGTTAGTGTGTGTGTATCAGGGGAGTATGGGACTGAGCTGCTGTTGGGGCTGATCTGAGATCAGACTGCTCTTCTGGGATGGCACTGTGTCTCCAGCCACATCTGCAGCTGTCTCAATTATGCCTGTAGTCCTACAGGAGGCAATTAGAGGCATAGATCCACAATTACCCATTACACTGAACAGAGACGGAGAGCAACAACATGCACGACTCTAGACGGTATGGAGATGAGTTATTCTCTCGCATGAAAATATTAAATGTCAAGGAGCATAACTTTCCTTCTGCTCTGACCTTCTGCTATATTTATCTTCTCATGTTTAATGCAAAATGTTAACGAGCATATCCATCAATCATTTATTCATGGATATGTACACAAATGTCCCTTGTTTCACTCAGAGGTTTTAATGCATTTAGAATCTGTTTATTAACTAAAATGTTTTGTGTCTAGAGGCCAACTTTATACCTTTTTGTAGGTAAACAGGGTTAACTTAATTTGCATGCACTTGCATGAAATCTTAATTATAGGGTTCACTGTGCTTGTTTTGGCTCTAGAGGGCAGTAGAGATGCAGGTATCATGCAGGGTTTGTTTTAGTAGTTGTCCTCCAGAGGGCAATGTTTCTGGTTCTTTCAGGAGGGCATTGTTTATATATGTTAATATACTTTTTTTCAAAGTGATTTGGAGCTTGCATGGTCTGTATTTTATCAGTATGTGTGTACACTGAGAATTGAACCCATGCCATGACATTAACATTTTATTATTATTATTAATAATAATAATACTTAGTTTGAATAAAATCATATTTAGCTATTGGTTAACATTATACTGTTGTGACATAAGTGACATCAGTTAAAAAAGGAAAGTTGTTTTAGAGTTTGTTTGGTTCAGATGAATTGTTCACAATAAGACTAGGAATGTACACAAAGAGTGTAAAATGTTTGAGTATTTGAAATCATAATAGTGTTGTCTCATTGTCTTTATCTTTAATGTGTGTCTTCATGAAAGAGGGTAACTTCATTTGTGGACGGTGAGGAATCTCGTGGACTACGTTCATGACAATGGAGTAGCAATAGAGACAGAAGAACATTCCAGCCGACGAGGGTGATTGTTGCCATGAGAAAGATAAACATGATGAAAGCTTCATTGTTCATCATTAGCTATGAAACACCTGGTGCTGATTGACAGCACTGAAGTTTGGCTCTGGGATATTTTGGATCAGCTGTTATGGATGACACTGGCATTTGGCATGGCTTCGGCTGGGACAGCTTGTGTTATTGTTATTAGACCCACAGCCACAGATGCTTAATGATTATCACCAACTGTAGAATTATTATTTCGCCTCACCTCCTACTTTTCCCTCTCTTTCTCACACAAACACACGTCGGCTGCCAAAATCTGTCCAAGAAGGCAGGCAGTGGTGCAAACTCTTGTATGACTACACCTCCTCCACAATCTGTCTTCAGAAGCAGCTGCCCTCATCTCCTGACAAACATTTACTACTCTGTCTGCCCCCATTGCAGCGTTCTGACGGCTTTGGTAAGGGCGCCATCTGGCAGCTTGATTTTAATGGGGCTTTTAAGGGCCATAAAGAAGCCGAGAGCCCGCTGGGAGGATGGCTCATGCTCCTCTCCTGTCTGAAGAGGTGGGTAACCGAGACCTCCGGCGGGCCAGAGCGAAGATCTAGAAAGGAGCATTTAGCTTTGGTCCTCTTGCGATGTCTTTTTCACCTTGATAGATTTTCACGTAAAGGCCGGATGTCCTTGAGATGTGGCCGGTTAAAGTGATATTGGATGAATAAATCCCATATAACGCTTCTGGGATGTGACACTCACCGGGTGAACTGTCAGTCAGCTTTTGTTTTGAATTCATCTCAGTGGCCCTAAGTCTCCTATGATGTCCTGTTATCCACATATCCGTCGAAATTCTAGAATAAATGAGCTGATGTCCTATAGCCTAGAGACTTATACAGTTATAATTGTTGTTATTATTATTATTTTATTACTACTATATTACCATTATTGTTATTGTAATTTAAAGGTTGTAAACATAAAAAAATGCTGCAGTTTGAATAATTTTTTGCCACCCAGTTTGGCCCTATTATTATTATCATTATTACTACTATAATTATTATTATTATTATTATTATTATTATTAAGTAATTTAGCTGTTCAAAATAAATAACAAGTTTTATTGACAACAAGTAGTTTGACAAGCTGTTTGCAAACCTGTTTTGTTACATTATAATTATTAATAATAATTATTAATAATATTAGGTAATTTAACCGTATAGAGTAAAATTACTATAGTTTGTTTTCATTAATTTTTATTATTATTATTGTCACTTAAATGTAAAAGCAAATGAGTGATGTAATTAGCTATCATTGTTAATTTTGTTGTTGTTATTATGTCATTTAAATTAACTAGGTAAATTATTGTAGTTAGACTTGCTGTTTCCTACCTAATTTTGGTTCCACAATGTGAGTTTTTGAGTGAAATATGATTTTCAATTACTACTCTTACTGCGGGATAGAACTTGATTTGAGGCATTGAGAATTTGAGGGATTGATATTGTAAAAAGTGTGCTTTTGTTTTTGTTTTGAATTCGTCTCGGCGGCCCTGAGTCTCCCGTGACGTCCAGTTATCCACATATCTGTCGAAAACTTGAGCGCAAATGAGCTGACGTTCCAAAGCCTGGAGACTTACTGCATATACAGTGTGTAGAAAATTAAAAACCACCTCAGTGACATGAAGGATAAGCGTGTCAAGGACTCTTTTATTGATTGGTGTCAGGCAGCTTGAAAAAAAATGAATTTTAATGAGAATGCGCTGGGCAGAGGCGATATTGGAAGAGTTTAGCATCTGAAAGGGATCAGGGTGAGAAAGAAGAATAAAGATACAGAGGAGGGAAGGTGGAGGATGGTGTAGTAAGGTTGCTTTTGCTTCATTTGACTTTGCTGTGGATTCACACTCAAAGCCCCAAGGTGTATGCTGGTCATGTGACCAACCAAGGAGGACTATGAGACCTGTAGAGAGCTATCTGTTTGCATTACCATTCATCTCAGTTGTGTAAGAAATGCAACCATAATATAATATATAACGTACAGGTTGTTTGTTGTTTTAAGGATGATATATCAGCTAAATATATAATAGGGGCTGATACTGACAAATAAAACAAAACTGTAATACTGGCCAATAACCAATATGGCATTGTGCATCTCTACTTGGATGTTCTCACATGCATTTGCATCTGAGCATTACCTATTCTGTGGGTGCCATTAAAGCAGAGACATGGTGCCATGAACAGCAGAAGGGT
>NW_020524295.1:0-36093 GCF_003368295.1 Carassius auratus
AGACCGTGGCATATGCAAAGCAAATATACTGAAATGTATAAAGAAGATTCTTACTTTGGTACAGGAAGAAGGTCACTAATATTGACCGCCTGATTGTTATATTTCTGAAAGCGTTTTGTGTTGAAAGAAAGCAGGAAAAGGGGTCAAAGATGTTGATCAACAGTGATGGAGTTTCTTACTGCACTGAACAAACGGTGCATTTTGATTCAGAAAGATGCAAGATGCAATTAAGTCTTACTGTATTTGTGTGAAGAGAGTAGGAGAGGACAGCTTTTGATTGAAAGAGTGTGGAAAGGTCTGGCAACAGAAAGCCAAACAGCCCAGGAACAGAGCAGATGGAAAAGGAGAGAGGGATTGGGAGGGAGGGGCTGTGGAGAAGTGGGCGTGGCTTGCACTCTGTACAGCCTATCAGATCCAGATAGAGG
Organism: Carassius auratus; assembly: GCF_003368295.1. Classification (NCBI taxonomy): domain Eukaryota; kingdom Metazoa; phylum Chordata; class Actinopteri; order Cypriniformes; family Cyprinidae; genus Carassius; species Carassius auratus. The sequence goes on from NW_020524295.1 coordinate 426, forward strand.
CAGGCAATGAGAACTGGTGTAGGAGCGAGTGAGAGGAGAAAAGAGAGAGAGAGAGCGCATGAGAAGGAGAGAGGGAGACAGGAGATGTATATTCTCAGTCCCTCAGCCCGTGGCAGAGAGCTTGGTCGCACCAATATAGCACAGGACGGTCCAGGTCCAAAGTCTGTTTTGGAGTGTGGGCCGGACAGCATGTCGGATTCCGAAGCCAAAGTCAACTCCAAAAAAGCCGGCATTCGGGCTGCTGTCATTCTGATCGGACTACTGCACAAGTCCAGACGGCAGAAGGAGAAAGAGAGGGAAAAGGAGCGGTGGGTGAACTTTTCTTTTTCCCACCCTCTAGTTTGACCTGTGATTCTGGCTGTTGTCATCAGCCTGGGTGCTCTGCTTGACCTGCCTGTTTGTGTAAGGTTTCTGGCTATGTAGGTCGTTGTATGTACACTTTATACATTTATTGTCGTCCCAGAGTGTGTTGTAATTGGGTCAGTATATAGTAAAGGACCCTTTTTTGTGGCTCATTTGAGGATGTTTTCGTTTGCAACTTCCAAGCTTGTCTTTCTCCTTATATGCCCCAAAGTATAAGAGTCTTGTTCATAGCTCAGGATACTCAAGTTATGTGTCATTAAAAAAATCTCTACTGTTTCTAATGGAGAAATAACATAACACACAAATAAGATAATTGTTGATATACAGGAACATTATACATTTATAAAATTAACATGGATTGCATTTTTGAGCTTGAAAGAATATACAGAGAGAAATGTTTAATTTAAACACAGATTTGGCAAATCTTAGCACAGTTTGAGGCGTTGTTTTAATGTTATTTTTGTATAAGCTTTCATTTTATTTTAGTATTTTTAGTTATTTTAGTATTTTTTTATTTTATTTTACCATTTAGTTTCAATTTGTTTTTATCTCAATATTACTTTTTTTCAGTTAGTAAATTTAGTGTAATTTTTTGTTTTAAATTAACAAAAATGCTTTTTTTTTATAATAGTTGTGAGTCTCCAAAAACAGCTGTTTGTGGTTTTTGAGGTCTTTTAAAATATTTTTTAGAAGCAAAATCTGCCTTGCTCTCAATGTAACCTCATCGCTGTCTATGAGAAATGGTTAAGATAATAAAAAGATTGCATATGTATTTTCACATGCACTTTGTGTAACCGTCCATGTACGAAGAGTTCCAAGCAAAAACAGTACTGTTAAACAGAGAGAGAGAGGGTAAACAGTAAACAGAGAGAGAGAGAACGGTTTTCACCAGTCTCTCCTGGACAGGGTCATCCAGGTCAGATTGTACTGTATGTGTAAGTAAATCTCTGAGGATGAGACCACAAAACTATTTCTCAGCTATCATTTACTCAGCTTCTCCCGTGGCTGTCTGGTCAGTAGCCGTGTTGCTCCCTATTCGCTGGCATCATCATCGCTAACAGTGGCCCCAGTGTAAACTTTGTCTAATCATTAATTATAAACTGATTTGACTGCAATACTAACACATACCCAAACACACTCTTTTACGCAGGTATCATTTAGAACCACACAATACGATTTGTGTTCGCAGGTGCCGTGTGTGCGCCTCCATTTGCATAGATCTCATCGATAACTGGCATGGTTACTGACATCACTGCGAGACAGCCCAGCTGGAGTCACTGCTTTTGTTCCCTCTAGATCAGATTTGTCCCGTTCTTCAGCTCAGATGTGCAGAAGAGAGTCTATAAATCAAACAGGCTTGAGTGAATGATAAGTGGGGCATATTTGTAAACGTTATAATGTGATTCACCTTGATGCTGCGTGTTTCAAGTTTGGTCTGTCAGGAAGGTATCAGTCCCTCTTGTTTTAATCGAAAGGTTGATTGGTGTAGTAAGTGCGCTGTTTTATCTTGAAATGAAAGGTTTGGTATCAGATTCGAGAGCAGTTCAGAGTGTAATTTGCTTTCAGATTAAAGTTGATGGACGTTCTTTGAGTAGGTAGAAAGATCTTTAAAAAGCATTTTCTTAATCAGTATTTTGTAATGTTTGCCAATAAACATCACCGAGACTGTCCCTTGAATCAAATTATTTAATATATAATATTTAATCTTGCATAAATTATTATTTAATAATTGTTAATCTAAAAAAAACAAAACGCTAACACTTTAGTGAAGGGACCAATTCTCACTATTAATTAGTTGCTTATTAGAATGCATTTTATTAACATACAGCTACCTTAATAACTATAAATAAGCAGCAAATTTGGAGTTTGAGGCAAAAGTCATAGTTAATGGTCTGCTAATAGTGAGAATTGGATCTTAAAATAAAGTGTGATCAAGTGTGATGTTTTAACCTCATTGCAGATTGTATGAGTTTAATGCTTTATGCTATTTTCCAGTGGGTTAATGGATAATATATTATCCATAAAGCTAATTTTAAAAAAGGTACATTTACCTATGTATTTACTTATGTAAGATACACCTATTCACATAAGATATAACATTCAATGCAATATAAAGTATTTAGTATATTTAATTAATATAATATAACATATAATCTTGAAATTTATAAAATGAAATCATTAAATTTGTAATCATATTAATCTCGAATAATTTATTTATTTATATTTATAAAAGCAGATTTTAAGCATTTAAGAACTTGTAGCATGCATAAATAAATAAATAATGTTGTTGCATACTATTTTCAAGTGCTTTAAATAATATGGTCTCGAAAACATAATGCAATTTTGTTCCTCAAGTAAATTAATTTTATTCAGTGTTAACTTGTGATATTTTTACTGTAGAATATTTTGGTTATTAATAATTGTTTATTTGGCATGTTGTTCCTCATCCATTTATCTTGGCAAGTGCTGTAAGATGAGTGCAGCAGCGAAAGCATTTCTTCATAAGTTCATTAAGCACCAAAGCAAATGTTTTTCTGGTTTCCTGTATCTTTCACTGAAATCTAATTTTCTCCACCTTCATCACTCATTTCTCCCATGATCCTGTCTCCTGCAGCTCACATGAACTGCCTTCACCTCCTGACTCATTCTGTTTCCATCACACTTAATTTTTCACTTTTCTCCTCCACGTCATTTTTTTCACATGTAATTTTGTATCCCTAAGCACCTCCGCTGTTCCCTCCCCCCGTTACTTCCTCTTTGCTCAGTTGTTATGCCCCCTCTCTCTCTCTCTCTGTTGTTGAGAAAGTGTTTTTGATTAGCAGCTGTGTGAAATTAAACTGAAGTAGGTCACCTTTTGCCCTCTGTCTCGCATATAAACATACAAAGACTCAAAGTCCTCTAGGTCATAGGATAAGATTCCTAGCATAAGATTCCAGTTCAGTTCCTCATTCAGTACAACAGATGCATCATCGTCTGGAACTGTAAAAGAGACTCATTGCAAGTACCTGGAAAAAAACATGCGGCTCATTCATCCAGAAGAGGCTGTGAAACAGACCTCTGGCTGGCAGCACAATGGCAAAGCACACTCCGTGATGTATACACAGTATGTCATAAAAACTCAGAGTAAAGGGCTCAAATGGCAGCACTTTGGCGTAGTGATGGATTATGATATAATCGTGTTCTACTAAATGGAAACAATAAATGGACAGAATATTGCTTCTGAAGCTCCTTTTGTGATGTAGAGTCAATAACAAATTAGTGTGCCCATAATGAAGAAAATAAAACTTTTGTTAATCTAGACTGACTTTTCATACCGTTCAGTTGATTTTTAGTTTAATTTGAATAACTCTAAACGTTGTGGTTGTACCAAGTGGAAAAGAAATAAAAAAAATATTGCGTCTTAAATATGTGTTTGTGGCCACGTATGAATAATTATTTTCATAATAGTTGTTAAAAAAGTTTTTAAAAATATGATCATATGCGCTTTTTGTGTCACATGACATTTTTCAATATCCTTGCATGTCAAGAAAAGGTCTAATTAACTAATTTTCCTTATTAAATTATTCCAAAATACTAAATAAGGATATTTTTTCTCTGTATTACCCTGCTATTTTTAACATTAAACCCTCAATGAGTCATAATGAATTAATTCTGAAATATGCATGGTGTTGATTATAAAATGTATTTTGTGTATTCAAGTCATTTAATGTGAGATTTGCATTGCTTTTAAATTGTTTGTTTAATGAATAAATCCAGGACATAAATAAGCATCATGTCAACCTCATAACTGATTTATGAGCAAAATCTAATCTTTTAGAATATGATCTGTCAGGTGTGTTTGGCTCTAAGCTCAGATCTAGAGAAAACAGAGTGATGAAAAACTGATATCAAATCAATCAAAATTCAATCAAATGTTTTTTTTTTGTTTTGTTTTTTTTTCCAGCTTCACTGTTGCCGTGGTTACTAAATTTTTACCTTTTATAGAGCGGCAGTGTAGTTGCCACTCATTATCAAAATAAAAAATATCTCTTCTGGTGTGTGTGTGCTTATATCGGTCTGCTGAACTGTATCAGTAAGTGGAATAGATGAGATGACTGTGTCTCTTATAACAAGTGCTCCGAGACGGTTTCACTGACAGGTTGTATAGAGCCTATTTACAGAGCAGTTGAATTGAGGATGGTATTTTTAGAAGTCACTTTTCTTTTCCCCTTTCTAGCTCTCTCAAAACCCTGCGGCGTCCTCTTTGTCTCCTGTTAGACTGTTGATTTAGTGATATGGACAAAGGATTAATGCATTTAAAAACCCCAGAGGAGCACAGGTTGCTTTAATAGAGGGAGTGATATCAAAAGCCCTGCTCAATGCCAGCATCTCACCGTCCCCCTTAAGGCCCCTGTGGTGGTCTGCTGAGACTCCCATAGGTTTAGGCAGAAGAGGGCTTCTTTAGGACTTTTTGGATGAGGTAAACCTTCAAAAAATGAACAACTGTCCAATTTATCCAAGGGCAAATAAACACAAGCTGTTCTCAGAGTCATGCTGGAGGCAAAAACATACTCAGACTGAAAACTGTCAGACGGGTGAAGGAAGATATCGCTAAACTGAGAATGTTTTTGGTTTATTCAGACAGTTGGAAAGAGGGATTACATTTGTAGTCTAATGTTGTCTGTGCTCTTGACTCTATTGTTTTCTTATTTTGTTTGAGCATTATCTGATTTGTAAAGTCAAAATCTAGAATCATGTACCAGTGTAATAATATTCATAATGGTATAGATGCCATTGTCGCCTAAAAATTATGATCATACTGTGTGGGTCCCCATTTCTAAATTACAACAATAGCTATTATCATTTCATTAAGGATTTACTTTAAAGTCATTTTCACTCAGAAATACTATAGCTACACTGAAAAATGGCTTTGAAACTATTTTCTCCCAGAAATTGGTAGTCAGTTTTACAGATAATTACAAAGAAAGGAAATGTACCACATTGAATTGAATTTTTATTTTTAAAGTGTAGTAAATTTGACAAATATTTATAATTATAAACAGCAAGTATGTACTGTGTATGTATATTTATATAAAAATATACACACATACATGTATATGTTTAAGATATTTAATATAAACGTGTGTGTGTGTGTGTATGTATCCTATATATTATGTAAACACAAACTTTTATTTTGGATGTGATTAGTCACAATGAATTGATTTGACAGCACTTTTATTTTATTTTATTTTTCTTTGGTATTATGAACATGGTAAAGACTTTTTCATTTTTTGCTGTGATGCTTGGATTGTTGTATAATCCTCAAAACTCCCTCTATTACAAAAGCTAAAAACTGCCTTTTACCCTTTGTCTCTGGAAAAGGTATAAAAAACTCATATAAATGTATAATTTTGTCCTGACTGCTTCACTGCTACTATTGTCCCGCTGAGAGTTATTACTGGATTTCTTTATTAATGGAGTTATTGATTTTCTACAGACAGTGGGCAAAATCTCAGGTAGAGTAAAATGAAGAACAGATGGAAAGAGTCAAAGGCAAACTGATTTCCTCTCGAAAAAAAAATCGAATTTGCAGATATTTATTATAGCCATATGTGTATATTGCATCATTAAGTGGTCATAGAACAGCTGTTTTTTTGTTGTTGTTGGAACTAGTTATTGAACAGTATATGCAGAGGAAATAAGTTTGAATTTGATCTAGTAAAAATCCTAGTACATTACCTTATTCCTCTATTTTAATAGTTTGTTTACAGAAGTTAAGGAAAAAAGACTGAATGCTTTTATTGAGTCCTATTGAGCGACTTCTGCGTGTCCTTCTGATTCTTGTTAGCACAGCAGGGACTAAAAGCAGAGAGGGTTTAACAGCACTCAGTATCGATTGTTCCCTTTTACATATATTAAAACGTTCTGTTTCAGCAGCAATTATTCCTTAATTAAATTCCCACATGGAGTTCATCAAAATTACCTTTGTACAAGTCATTTTCATTTGTGAGTGTGTTCATTATAATAAGTCTATGCAGTACACCATGTTTGGGACACTGGCCGCTGTCCACATTTCTCACTTTCTATAAATAGCCGAGACATATCATCATACAACAGGAAGCAGCACTGACCACTCCAACAGCTATCTGAGGAAAAAAACATTATCCTTAAAAGACATTGGTATTGCTTCCCATAATCCCTTGCTGGATGGAGAATGATAAAAGACTACCTCAGCATGTGGACTGTCAGTTAAACTGACAAGCAGAGCTTTGATGCTGTCATAATAATCGTGTAAGCATAATATTTAGCCCACAGGCTCAGATGAGCGTAATGTATCTGTAAAACAATGAACCTGACAGGAGTGTATTAAATTAGTTTATGTGAGCAGAACAAATATGCACTGCCATTGGTAGGTAACAATCTAATTTGCTGAACATTAAGGAGTGCTGAATATTACTGCAGTGATGTGGCTGAAGTTTGCCATTTGAAATTATCAAAGAGGGAATGATCAAGTTCATATTGGTTTTCATGGGTCAAAAATAACATTTACAATTAGGATTTAATTGTCAACCCTCTGGCAATATCTCCTTTCCTGTAGTGTGGTGTTCTCTCCTGTCCAATTTCATTTGAAAGTGATAATGTCAGCATGTCAGTATCACAAAATAAACTCCAACAGGGTAAACAGTATCCAAGCATTCCAAATAAAAAAATTAATAAATAAATGCCTTAGTATTTTATTTTAATTCAAAATAATATTGCTGTGAGATATATTACTATTTGAATATATTTTCAAATGTAGTTTATTCATGTCAAGACAAAGCTGAATTTACTGTAGCCATTATTCCAGTCTTCAGAGTCACATGATCTTTCAGAAATCATTCTCAAATGCTGATTTGGTCCTCAGGAAATATATTACTATCAATGCTGAAACAGTTGTGTTGTGTATTTTTATTTTTAATTAATTAATTAATGTTTTGTTAAAAACTGTGATCATTTCCCTCCCCCAGAATTTTTTGATGATTAGAAAGTAAAAAAAAAGAACAGAATTTACAAAAATAAATAAATAAATACTGACCCTAAACTTTTGAGTTGAAATGATTTTATGATGTGCGAAGAAAGACACCACAGTCATACGAGATCAGATTTATTTAGGAAACTGGTCAAAATATTTTCAACCAATCAGAATCAAGACAGCTGCATTACAGTTCTCTACTTAGATGAAAAATACTCAGTCTGTATGTTGACTTTTTTTTTTTGGAGTGTTTGCAAAGCATGAGGCATGTTGCTGGAACATTAGATAATCATAATCACTGGGCAGATGTGATTAGTATTGAATCAGACCTAATTAAAGTGGCAGATATACAGCCTTGTGAAGAAACTGTGAACTGGAAATGAAGAGAGACAGCATGTGCAGCACAAATAGAGATATCGCAGCTTCCCGCTTCTCCATATGAGCTGATAAGATTCTAATGAAGCAATAACTGTGATTTACTGTGATTGTAAATTGTGTTTCAGGGCTGCTGTAAGGCTTTATTCATAAGTAAGACTCATAAATGCACTCTGCAGTCAAGTTCCAGGAAAAAGTTTATTGTAGCTTTCTAATAATACAATTTATAAGGCTCCATCTTTCCATTGTGCACAGCACAGCAAACCTCTCAGCCTCTTTTCACATCCCTCATATAACAGAACAGATTTTGAGAAATTTAGCAATTTATCATTCACTTATCAGTGGATCCTCTGCAGTGAATGGGTGCTGTCAAAATAAGAGTTCAAACTGATTAATTAAGGTGTTTTAACTTTTAACTGTCAATTCAGACTTAAATACCAGTCAATAATCAATAATAATGCTTGCTTCAGATGGACTGGAGTAATGTTTATTACTTGTGGATTATTGTGATGTTTTTATCAGCTGTTTGGACTCTCATTCTGACGGCACCCATTCACCACAGAGGATGCATTGGCGAGTAAGATGTAATGTTAAATTTCTCTAGATCTGTTCAGATGATGAAACTCATCTATACTGAAAGGTTGAGTCAATTTTTAGCATTTTATTTATTTGGGGGTAAACAGTTCCTTTTTTTATTATTATGTTTTTTATATATATTTTTTATTTGTTATGTATATTTAAGAAGTTTAGCAGCTGAAGAGTTTCAACTAATGTATATTGATTGAATCATGAGCATTTAGTGGACTCTGTAATGCTGGGTCTGTGGACCTGTCCCTTCATGCTAAGTGAGAGTGATGTAGTCAGTGATGCAGTTACACCAGCAATGAGTGTCATTAGATGGTCAAAATGCTGATCACACACCCTTTAGCAAAACACATTACACTGGGTCTCTAAAGTCACAGAGGTTTTAGACTGCATATGACTGCAGCACATTTGTATTACAGTGCCCATATTAACAGGCAACAGTATTCACATTGCATGAAAAATGACTTCTAATTTATACACTAGTATTCAAAAGATTGGCGTCGGTAAGTTTTTTGAAATAGGTCTCTTAAGCTTTTATTTGATAATATAATGAAATAATATTAAAATTGAAAATAGATATTTAAATAGCTAATTTATTTCTGTAAATGCAGAATTTTCAGCATCATTACTCCAGTCTTCAGTTTCAAATGATCTTTCAGAAATCATCCTATGCCCGTTTGCTCCTCAATAAATATTTTTTTTAATTATCAATGCTGAAAACAGTTGTGCTGCTTTAATAGAATTCTGAATTTGAGTTCATAATAAAAATATTTATTTGAAATAAAAAACTTTAATTAATATTAAATAATATTACTTTTAACGTGAACTGTAAGCAGTGACAAAATGCAGGTTATTTATTTATTTATTTTAACAATTTCTAGTGATGTGATACCAAAGTGCTTATTTTAATTTAATTTTATTTTATTTTATTTTATTTTTAGAAAAACTCAACACACTGGCTCTTATTGTTCAGTATTTGTTTTCTAAATGTGTCTTGAATTTGTATGTTTTTCAGTTCATCACACAAAACAGTGTGGTCGACACAAACCATGTTTGTCCTAGAAAAAAATCTATTTAATTTATTCTGGGTTGTATCGTTTTTAACCTTGCTTAGTTTTTTGCTTGTTTTTTAAGTATGAGGAACGTTGCCCAACCCATGTTGGCATCTGTCTAATTTGATGAATCTGTGCCAAAATACAGTAGACTTTGACCGAACCCGCAACCTTTGACGTCAGTTTCTACTGTTGTCCATCTGTTTGTACTCTTGACATCAGATCCACAGCAGCAGCTGGCATTGTTCTGGTGAACTAGCTGGGAAAAAGTGACAGTGGCAGTTGCAGTATAGAGGTGAATTTGAACATGACTGGTCGTATTCAACAGTTGTGGTGTGCTAGAGCATGTCCCCTCAAGCAGCTGCAGCCATGGTTAAATAGATGTTTACTCAGTGTTTCCTATTAGGAATGGAAAGACTGGCAGCCAGATACACACTCACATTTGGCTTTTGGGTCTTTGTGAACTGTTTCTGTGTGCTGGATGTATTTCAGAAAGGATAACAAGGGAGTATGAGCATCAGCAAAGTACATTAACATTGACTTTGTCCCTCCACCTAATGTGATATTTTAGTAATGTTCAGGTCACCTACTGTACCCATGCTGAAACTCTCAAGAGAACAAAACAGAAAACTTGCTTTGTCACTGCATTAGAGAACAGGATGTTTCATTCATAATTTACAGTCGGATCCTAAGAGATAATTAGTAAGATATTTGGTAACACTTTACAGTGTCCTTGTTACACACGTTACATGTACTTACTATTATAATTTAAATACATTATGCATAATTACGTTGTTTTTAATGTATTTTTATTGCATTTTTCATCCGATCAATATTACACATTTTTGTATTTGATTTGAAATACTACTGAATCTTGAATATTTCTTTTTTATTTTACATTTGAACTTTTTTTTTCAAATCCTTAAACTTCATTGATTTTCAGGTTAAAATAGGATTTTAAATAGCAGATTTTCAATGTGTACACTCCCATATAGCAGAGCACTGAGAGCACAACAAACGTTCACTGATCAGAGCGAGAGCGTCGCGAAATGTCACAAAAGGAGTGTGTTTTTGGTTGCCAGGGCAAGACAACCCTGCACAGATTACCAAAAGAGGAACAGCATTAAGGGACCAGTGGATGGAGTTTATTTTTACAGAGCATTAACGGAGTTGTGCAAGTGTTTGTGTTTGTTCCCCTGCATTTCGAAGATTAAAATTGGATTTTAAATAGCAGATTTTCAATGTGTACTTCAGACCTTTGGACTAAATCTAGTTATGTCTACACAGACAAACCCTTGTTCACTGAAGGAGGGATTGGAGACATCACTTTGGTGACTGATGAATTGGGATCTCGCTTTGAAAGAACAATCTACTAAACAAGCCAATGTACATTGGAATATGATAATTGCATCCAACTGCTGCTCATCACGGGAGACTCTGGGATCTGCTCCTTGTGCTCCCTGACTTTGCACAACGTCTGTGCAAGTAGGTTCACTGGAGGGAAATGCATATTTGCGTAGGCCCTGGAGCCAGCTGTGTGCCAGTGCATCCGTGCTGAGGTTTCCCCGGTCAGGGAATAAAACATCTGGCAATGGGCAACCTGTGAGGCTCCGAAGTGTCTCCATTTCAGCTGGACTGCCCCACGGATGGAGTCTCCATTCTCCTGGAAGTGCAGGCTGTCGTGAAAGATCATCAGCTGCATGATTGAGCAGGCCTGGTATGTAAATGGCACAAAGCGACTTCAGATGCTTCTTACTCCATAGGAGGAGATGGCAGGCGAGTTGCAACATACATAGCAAGATTTTGAAGTGCCCAGCACAAAACGAACTGTAAGCAGCTTGCGCATATCCACCAGGTTCAGCCAGAGATGTTGTTCCTGGACCACCAACATGGCCAACACCTGACCCAGGGAGCGTACAGTGACTTTTGATGCTCTAAAGGCGAGGTCCGTCGCTGTGCACAGATCCAGCATCAGCCCTGGGTCAGAACTACCCTTGTGCAACTCTTTTAATGTCTTGGCCTTGTATACCTGCAGGAGTGCCATGGCATGCAGGGTGGAGGCAACCTGTCCAGCAGCACCATAAGCCTTGGCCGTAAGCATGGACGAGAACTTACAGGCCTTGGATGGGAGACGAGGGTTACCCCTTCAAGGGTCCGCGTTTCTCGGACACAATTGCGCACACCACTGGGGGGGGATTGCCTCGTAACCACTGGCTGCCCCACCAATCAAGGGAAGGGAGAAAGGAGGAGACAACAGACTGGTAAACCTCGTCTCAGCCACAATGCAGCCACAATGAAGCCTTGTTGGAGACCCTCCATGATGTACTTCTCCATCGCTCCTTGCTCCAGGATGGAAAAAGGGTAAACTCTACCCTTGGGGAGTTGAGCTCCAGGCAGCAGTTAGATGGCACTGTCCCACGGCCTGTGAGGTGGTAATTTCATGACAGCCCACTTGCTGAACACATCCTGGTATACCTGGTAGTCAGTGGGAAGGATGTAAGTTTCAGTGGGTTCAGGGCTCTCTATGGAGGTAGCACAGATAGGAAGATGAGGTTGCAGTGGAGAAGTCTCACTAATGCAATTCCGGAAACAGTGGTCCAGGCTAGCCAGGCCAGTGTTTGGCTAACCACGGTTATCCCAGGATGATTTCAGTTCAAGTTCAGTTTCAGGTGAAGTCATTGGAGTGCAACCCAGCATATGAAATTTCCAGAAGAGCCAGAGTCTACAGGGCTTGCGCTGAAAGAGATACGTGAGATGACTTAAATAATACATTCATGCGAGTCAGGGTAGCTATCTGGGGACTAAGATGGATAGTACTCACCACTGGGCATGCTGGGTGGACGTAAGGTGGATGTGAGCAGTGAAGAGAGTGGCGAGACATTTTTACAGGCATGGAGATGTTGAGAGATTTTGATGGCCTTCTGAATGAAGTTTTCTAGACCCACAGTGATGTCATATATCACCATTTGTAATGGAAGATCGTTTTTGGGCCCTTGACCAAACACAGTGAGTAAAGCCACCTCATTCCACCCACTCATTACCACTAGAGTGTGGAATTTGACTGCGTACTCAATCACTGAAGCCAAGCCTTGACTGATGCGAAAGAGCTGATCATGAACAGAGATCTCAACTGATGCATGACCGAACACCTCTTTGAAATGGGATGTGAATGCCCTTAGAGTGCGAATGGCAGGGCTATTTACCTCCCAAATGGACTAGGCCCATCGAAGAGCACAGCCAGCTAGATTAGAAATCATGAATGCAATCTTGGAACAATTGTTCGGGAAGGCTTGGGGCTGCATCTTAAAGTTGAGGGAGCATTGCATCAAGAAGCCACTACAGTCCTCCGCCTCATTGGGTCATGGGACTGCTGGAGGCAGACACAATGGACGCTCTGACAGCTTGAACCAATCTTCCAGTGATACGGGGGTTTTGTTGGTGGTGCTCCATGTAGAATTGTGTGGTCTGGTCTTCTGCGACAACACAGAATAAGACTTAAGGGAGACAGACAGATAAGTATGAATGTTTTTTATTAAGGCTGGAATCTGAATGGAGATAGGCAAGCAAACAGGTGATCAACAAGGTCTGAGGAATTGGCGTGGGATATCTCACGTTATTCTTTGTGTGGGTCTGACTGAAGATGATGAGGTTGGACACAGGTTGCAGGAATGAGTACAGGCAAGAGAGTCAGGTAAGGAGTATTGTAGTGAACTCAATACCAGACAGAGTGTGACTGCAGTAACTATGGGTTTAACCCTGTGTTGATGGGGTGGTGACAGCAGCAGCTGATTAATACTCAAGTGATTGTGATCTGGTGTGTGAGGTGATTGGGTCTGCCAAAGCTGGAGTATCCCTGACACTCAGATTGGAATGACTCATATCCTCACATATGTATTTTTTTTTTTTTGCCATTTTTCAGCGAGAGATCCCAGCTAGATGTGTTCAATCTTTCTGGAGTTTAATGACCCCTGGAGGTGTAACATAAAGGAAAGATTTGAATAGACCCTCATCTGAGACCATCTGCAAGGAGCATCATTTCTAGACCAGAGTTTGTCTGCCTGACTAATTTTAACCTCTGATTCCAAGTAACCACTTTCTCATTTGTCTTTGGCCGAGATAACTGCTTTTAAAATGTGATCCTGCTTGGAGCCTAACACCTTTCTGTATGCCCCCCCCCCCCCCCCTTTTACCCCTCTCCTCTCTACATCTTTTTTTTGACCTACAGCAGTCTGTCTGCAAGGCTGGCTGCCCTGAGTTGTTCTTGTTATGTCTCTGTGCAGATACCGGAGCAAACAGAAGAATTGTTGTTATTGAGTTTTTCTATCCTGTAGTCTTTCACCTTAGTATCTGGAGACCAGGCTCTTTTCAGTATACTTTCTCAAAGGGTACTGCACTTGGTCTTCAGCTATAAATTTCTGAAATGGTTTACATTTTGAGCTTGCTTAGTAAACATATTAAATGATTAAGGAAAATAAAATGGGTCATGTGACACAGATTTGTTTTCTTCCAATAAAAAATTCCATAAACTTATTTGAAAATCTATGAATAAGGCTACCTATAATATACATAAATTTTTACTGATTTATAATTAATGTTGTTGTTGTATTTTTTTTCTTGATTACGGAATTACTTTGACATTTCTGACTTCATATCCCCTGAAAAAAATAAAAAACTACCATTTGTATATATGTAAATATAAAAATGTAAATTATATTATATTACCTCAAATGTGCAATGTAATGTTATTTGGAATCAGTTATGAACTACCATTTGTATTTGTTTATTTATGGAAAATATTTTAACATTGCATTAATGATTAAAATAAAACTTTTGCCTGCTAAATTAAAGTAATTTGGTGCAACCAAAATGCTGAAAATGGTATAAACGTTTATCAAAATCATGTTAAACCTACGTAAATACAAAGAGTGCATTTCTATTTTTCCTTTAAACTATGTTTCCTTAAAAACATTTTTTGTCTTTCATTTTGGTTACACTCATTTACCCAAATATGCTAAATGAATATCAATAGCTAAGTACAAAAACAATAGTCAATGCAAAGTCCCCTGATAAGATAAATGATACAAATACTGTAAAATGCCTGTTTGCTTCTGTGTTTGAGGGCCAGTCTTCTGTTTTAGTGCAAAATTCACCATATCTGATTAGTCTTCTACATAGTGTTCTGACCATTGGCCTGGCTAACTATGGTGTGTTTTGCAGGAAACAAGAGCTGCTGACCATCTCCAGTGTGCCTCTGGGAGAATGTCCACCCTCACCTCCCCGCACTGCACCACCCACCATGAAGGTGAGTGTTCTGGCCACGTATTCACACACACACACACACACACACACTGCTCTATTAGCTCCTGTTAGTTGAAATCTGCTGTATTGTTCTTCCAGACACACCTTTATACTGAATTAACCTCTATTTGTGGTGATAGCATGAGAAAGTGAGAATGCCCTTTGTAGCATGCCATATAAAATGACCCTCCTTTCGCTTCCAAAATGTCAAAATGCTCTTACAACATGCCTTTAACTGATTTAGACATGCACATTAACCTGCGGTATTGTCTATGAAGGTGCATGTAGTGTGTTTGAGAGCAAAAGCTCTTCATTCAAGGTTACCTCTAAATGTAATTCTAATTCATTTGGACTGAGAAATCCATTTTCTTCTGAGCATTAAGGTCCCATTGAGTTCACGTGGTATCGCTATCTCTTTATATTTGCAACAGTCTCAAGAGGGGCAGGAAAGATTTTCTGTCTTGTTTAAAAGTGGTACACCGAGTTCAGAGATGGATTGTGTGGCGTGAGCGGAGCGCAGTTGGTGTCACCTTGAAATGAGACACACTTGCCGAAAACTCAGAAGAGGAGGATGCAGAGATTGGTGTTTATGGAAGAAGGGAGGGTGAGGGCGTCAGGTGTGATATTAAGATGAGAAGACATGAAGTCGAATCCAGAGGTCATGATCCTGTTAGCCAGTGCTTTAATTATGAATATCGTTTCTCATAAGGACTGATTAAATGTCTGAGGCACACAGCACTTGTTGAAAAATCATACTTGAAATTGAGATTGAGGTCTCCACCACGCATTTGCTTAGTTATTACCTCTTGTTGAGGATTTGAGGATTTATAAATAGCTTAAATAGGATTTGCCTTTCTTGTGAGCAGATGTTGTAAATTCTGTCATCATTTGTTTGCTCTTATGTTATTCCAAAACCAATGACTTTTTTTTCTTCTGTGAAACATAAAATAAGATATTTTGAAGAATGGCTAATTTTTGTTCATACTATAAAAGTCAATGGGGTTCCAGTGTTTTTTGGTTTTTCGTGTGTTGTATTTATACATGTTTGAAATTACATGAAGGTGAATAAATGATGAAAGATTTTATAAATTACAATACTTTTCAAACATTTGGGGTCAGTAAAGCATTTAAAGACATTTATAAAGTTACAAAAGAAAGTATTACAAATAACTGCTGTTCTTTTCAACTTTCTATTCATTAAAGAATTCTAAACTGTAAAAAAAATGTATCACGGTTTCCACAAATATAGTAAGCAGCACAACTATTTTTAACAATGAAAATAATAATAAATATGTGACCCTGGACCACAAAACCAGTCACAAGGGTAATAAAAAAACTGAGATGTATACATCATCTTAAAGCTGGATAAATAATATTTCCACTGATGTATGGTTTGTTAGGATAGGGCAATATTTGTCAGAGATAAAACAATTAGAAAATCTGGAATCTGACATAAAAATAGAGGAAATTGCCTTCAAAGTTGTCCAAATTAAGTCCTTAGCAATGCATATTACTAATCCAAAATAAAGTATCTATCTATATATATATATATATATATATATATATATATATATATATATATATATATATATATATATATATGGAATATGATCTATACTTAATGATTTTTTGCATTAAAGAAAAATTTATAATTTTGACCCAAGTCCTTAGCAGTGCATATTACTAATCCAAAATAAAGTATATATATATATATATATATATATATATATATATATATATATATATATATATATATATATATATATATATATGGAATATGATCCATACTTAATGATTTTTTGCATTAAAGAAAAATTTATAATTTTGACCCATACAATGTAGTTTTGGCTAT
Organism: Carassius auratus; assembly: GCF_003368295.1. Lineage (NCBI taxonomy): Eukaryota > Metazoa > Chordata > Actinopteri > Cypriniformes > Cyprinidae > Carassius > Carassius auratus. Next base: position 16,942 of record NW_020524295.1, read on the forward strand.
TGCTATATATATACACCGTGAGACTTGTGGTCCAGGGTCCCATATTTTTATATCAAATCAGAATTGGACTGATTTTCTAAAGGACCATGTGAAACTGAAGACAAGAGAAAATTCAGCTTTGCCATCACAGAAATAAAAAACATTTTAAAATATATTCAAATCTAAAATAGGAATTTTAAATTGAAATAATATTTCACAATATTGTAGTTTTCGCTGTGCATTTTTGTAAAAAAGAAAAAAAAAGAAAAGAAAAAAGCATATTTGTTGGGTGTAAGAGGCTTCTATTAAAAAGAAAACCAAAAATTACACCAAACCCCAATCCTTAAATATAATTGTCCTTGAAAAACTCACAAAACAAGTTTCAGTTCCCAACTTTGTCCTTAGTCACTTTACACATTGCAAAGAAATGTTTGTAGAAGACATTAACTCTACACAATGTACTGTACCATTTTTCAGGTTTAAATATTCTTGTGGGGACATTTGTTCCAAACACTGTAGCCACAACCTGACACACAAACACACACTCACCCACTCAAAACACTCTCACAATGTGTCCATTAACACCTGTGTTTGACTATAAACACAATACATTTGGTAGGGAAATATTAATGTGTATGTGTACGTGTCCTATAAGATATAGAATTATGTTGTTCACACAACTGCTGGCCACTCCCAATGTAAACACAGTGTCTAAAGAAGAAAAGAGGAAAGGGAGGAAAGCAAGTGTGTGGGCTTGATAAGCTCTCGTGAACTGTGGTTCAAACAGCTGTTGGTCATATACAAAGCAGAACTACAAAAGGCAGAGAGAATGGGAGAAATTAATAACTCATAAGTACAGGCACACTGGTAAGACCAGTTTTAGGGTGTGGAGCCAGTGCACACTGCCAAGCGGACTTGGTCATCCTCTTCCTGTTTTGTAAATAGAGGAGCACAGCTTAACAGAGGAGAGAGGTATGATCGCCTGTGTGATAGGGGGAAACACAGTATGAGAGGTGTTTGACTCGCCGTGTGTTTATTGTGGGATGGGGGTATTGATGAGGCTTGTTAGTGTGTATTTGACACAATATAGACCTCCTGCACCGCTGCAGTTCATTCTTTCTAGTGAGTCTTTATATAAAGTGAGTCTTTATATAAAACTGTATCTGATTATCAGCCAATTTCTGGAAAGATTCCCAGATGCACACTTTATTACCCCACTGCCTCTATATCGGTGTCTGTTTCTACCTATAACTACTTGCAAATTCAAATAAACAACACTTTCATGTGTTTTATTAAAGAAATGGCAGCATTTTACAGCAAGGCTTGATATGATAATTTATATTTTTATTTCATTTATTATAATGAACTACCAACAGCTTTTTTTATTTATTTATTATTTATTGAAATTGGAACTGGAAATGTTCAAATGTATTAGCATATGTAGAAATTAACTATATATTTCACTCAGTATTTCACAAATAATTACAAAGAAACAGCAATTAACAAATTGAATTAAATGTGAAATTTGAAGTAGAAAGAATAAAATTGTATTTTCTCTTAAGACACACTCCAACAATAATTTTTTTATTTACAACTGAGATATAGTGCTGCCAAATTATTAATCGTGATTAATCGCATCCAAAGTTTTTATTTACATAGCATATGTGTGTGTACTGTGTACAGTAAATGTATTATGTATATTACATGCAAACACATATGTATATATTTAAGAAAAATATACTTCTATATTAAATGTATTTATATATAATATAAATTATATGAATATAAATATTTACAAGTAAATGCATGTTAATATTGTCAAAATATATACTGTATGTGTGTGTATTAATATATGCCAAACTAAATATACACAGTTTACACATATATGATGTAAATGAAAACATTTTTAGGATAAAATTATAATATGTACAGTATATATTGATGACTTTTTATGTCTACTAGAAAATATTTGGCTGTATTGTGTGCTTCATTATAAAATGGGTGAAACTTCAAAGATCCAGAATAGGGTGATAATCTTGTCTGAGACAACAGTGGGACTAACAGGTTGTGTTGTTGGGAGATAAGCTCTGTCTCTTCATAACCTTACAATGACACTACGGCATAATTTAAGACCTATGTGAATTTTTTATCATGTAGCTCTTATGTTTTATATTTGATTTGATGTGCTCACGAAAACTACTTCAGGCATTGGACTGCTGACTTGTAACTTTTGTTTGGTTGTGGGACAAAGACAAAGTCAATATCCAATATATAAGCAAAAAGGGTCAAAAGGTCTTTGCATTGCAAAACTTTGAAAGCCTTTACAAAAATATACACATCCACTCGGATTGTTCTTTCTTTGGCCACCCGTTCCTCTTTAGCGATAAGGAGTTACCCTCATGCGTCCTATTGATGTTGTGGTCTCAGTTGCTCAAGGTTATTTGGTCAACTATGTCTCAGCTGGGCTTTACTCTGTTGACTTTGTGAAGTGAGTTGCCCTTGGATCCATGGCAGGTTAAACATTAACCGATCTGCATTTGTTCTGTCCTGCATGCATCTGTTACACTCCGTCCGATCACAGGAATATTCTTAAACCCAAGGGATCTGTTCTGAACAAATATCAGATGTTTTTCTGTTCTATTGCCTCTTAACTAGCAGGGGTGCTCTGTTAAGGTAAGAGACTCTGGCTTCAGTAGAAATATTGTGCAAAGAATATTTAAGAGTTGTTTTTATTATGAGCCCTCAGGTCTAGACTACAAATTGTGCTTTAAACCTCTATTGCATTTCTTAAATAACTAATAATTAAGCCCTAATGGTTGCACAGCCCATAAATTAAATGCAGTTGTAAAGGTTCAGTACATTTGATTTAGAGTGAGGAAGTATTATGGTTTGTTAAGTATGCATGGAGAAAGAGGCATTTGAATTCATTTACAATGCATTGAGCATATCTTCACCTATATTGCATTTGTTATATATTGCTACAAATGTGCAGTGGATTGCAAACAAGTCTGTAGTTGTTGACTTGATTTTAGATACGATCAGGCTTTGCTTTGTGAGGCTGTGAGGTAAGGTGTGTAGGCTTGAGAGTCCATTATACATGGGAACTTCTTTAGTATGCTTTAAAAAGCATCCCAGGATGCACCTCATGTTGATTAAGGGAATGTCTAGAGTGAGCAGAGAATCTATAGACAAAGGGTTGGGACCAAAATGAAATATTAGACTGAAATATGAGATTTGTTTTCGTTTTCTCTTCATACGGAAGTCATTTATAATATATAAAAAAGGTTTTTCTTAGCTCGTACTGCATATTTTAGGGTTTAATTAGGCTCCATATCGATTATAGGATTTTATTATTAAAATATATATATATATATATATATATATATATATATATATATATATATTTTTTTTTTTAAGTAATTTAATTTAAAAATCTTAGTATTTACTGTATACTTTGGGTTTTGATTATGAATGTTAAATAAATTGGTTCCATATCAGTTATAGGTTTTAATTTATTTTATTTTATTTTTTGTGCATGCATTTGAGCATGCTCTTTTTACCCATTTTACTTGTAGATTATATTGTTAGTGCTCAGTTAATGTTGATCTTGCCACCCATCCCTTCAAATACAGGATCGTCCCATATTTATACGTAAAATGATGCGTCCTGTATCAAATCAATACGGGATGCAATTTGACCCGTATTTAAGGCCAACACATATTTGAATAAACTAATAAGTATTTTACACTGTTTATAATACTAATAGCAATTATAATTAAATCAATTTCATAAGAAGTATTAGAGAAGCTCATTTGCGCATGGTTTTGGGGTCTTTGTTTCCATAGGTACGGAGTCTCCTGGGGCCAGTTGCATAAATTTAGCCTCTATGTTAAGTATATAAAATACAAGTTTGACCAGCTAGCAGTTAGCCAAAGGGTCATCTTATTTTTGCATTCAACTTAGACTAATCAATGCTTTTATGCAACTGAATAAAAAAAAATAAGACCAGTCTTAAAGAAAAATAATTAGCTGACTAAACTTTTTATGCAACCGGCCCCAGAATGCATGCTGTTAAAGCCCTTTCACACAAGTGGTTTAAAAAATATGAGCACACATCTGACCTTTGAACACAAGACTCTCCAGATATAGGGCTGAATGGGAAAGTTAGCAATGTGTATGTCCAATAACTAATGATGAACACGCAGTTTATTTATTTAGAAAAAGAGTATAGTATTTTAATCTGCCATTTATCTATTATCAACCATGACATGAAAATAATTATCGGATTCTTGGTATTGGTCAGAATTTTTGAATGCCTTTAAAATAGTAATGACAACTTCTCATAGTTGTGTCATAATATATTAATCCTTGATTCTTTCTTGATTCTACAATTTCCTGTCAGGTAATGATTTAAAAAAAAATGGTTTGCTGTAAATATCACAACAAAACTATAAATCTCAATTTTCTTTTCTTTTCCAGTCGGCAGAGTTTTTCGACATGCTGGAAAGGATGCAGGTAAGATTCCCTCCATCATTCAGATGATCTTATAAGTGCATGTCGTCCTTTAGAATAAGATTCCTCTAATAACAGCATTCCTTAAAAAACTTTGTACTTTAGCTGAAGAGAATTTTACTGTAATCATATAATAATCACAGCATGTTTTTTTCTTTTTGTTTTTTTTTGCCCTTGAGTGCTGGCTAAGTGTTCCCTCTCCAGAGGACCAGTCCTCAATTACTCTGAATGAATAATTACACATTCCAGCTCATTTCAAACTCATTGATTTTGCCAACACTTTTTTCTGTGGTGGGTCTTTGGTTGGGGGTATGGTAGGAGCTCCACAGGGGTGAGAGATTGGGAACAGGACATACTGACCTGTTATATAAGAGCAGCATGATTGTGTTGTTGTCATCTTGTGTGTGTTTGTGAGAGTGTGTAGATGATGGGCAGCAGGTAGCTTAAGATCTGATCAATACTATATTGAGGCAGGATTAAAGCCCTCAGTCTTCTTGTCCAGACCTCAGTGTGAGTGACAGATCGATGCAAAGGTTTGTCTGAAGGGCTGATGTCTCTCTCCAATGGATCACATGTACTTGTGATGTTTCAGATCTAAGATAAAGGTGTCCGTAGTTCTGTAGCATGTACAATGCCCAGGGAAATGACCATTTCTTGTTTTCGGTTACACATCACTTTAAGATATCATTGTTACAGTGTAATGAGTGATATTAATTGTCTTAGGGTTACTTGCGTGTAATTATGCATAATTAATTGTTATTTAGTAGTAATTACATGTAACCTGTGTAACATTCTCTGTACATAACAGCTAAGATAACGAGATTGACATAATTGCAGTGTTATATAGCGATATTTTTTGATATTTTTATTTCATATCTGACATTGTATTCATGTCACAGACAATTTTCATTGGTTTCGCAATATTCAGTTGTAGAGATTCACAACAAGCATTACAAATGTTTCCAAGTGAACAAGAGTTTCTTCCTTTATTTATCTCTAAGGAAACAGTTTTTTTTTTCCTGGACTCTCAGGTGGAAACAATTTTAGCATGGTATTGATATTAGCCAGCAGTCATAAAAATTGTAAAAGGGACAAAATTGTCCTGAAGGCTTTATTGACTTAAACAGAGCTGCTTTATTTGGGGAGCTCATTTGAATAACAGCGTTTAATGTTTAGTTTGTCATTTATTCTTCCTCTTTTCACCCTCTTCTGCTTTCCTGGATACATCAGATTCCCAAAACTGAGGAGACTAAGAAATACAAGGTTTGCCTGGTATTGTGAATGTGTGTGTGTGTGTGTATATTGTGTCTGTAAGTGTGTGTTTGTGAGTGGGGTCTTTTCTTTTCTATTAATATTCTGATAAACATCAGTCACAGTCTTGAGTTCTACAGCATCAATCAACATCAAGTACTTTTTTACATGTGATGACGTAAATGTCAGTGATGATGGCCTTCAGATTCTGCCAGAGAGACCAAAAGCAGACTAAAAACCTTTAAATCCAATATATGGTTATTGGAATACAAACAGAGAATAGTGCATACAGTCTTTTTTTCTTTCTTTTTTTGCTGTTGCTGTTATTATTATTATTTTTATCAGTCATATTCTGGTGTATATATTATTCCTCTATCCTGCTCTTGGGATTTTTTTATTGCAATAAACAGACTGTGATGCATGTGGTTGACTTTTCGATGTTATCCTATGATGAAATGTCCTTTTCTCTCCTTCAGGATGACTATATCCCTTACCCACGTATTGAGAATGTGAGTCCATGAACACACACACACACACACACACACACAATTTATTTGTGTATTAGCAATTTAGCACAAGAGGGTTTTCATTATGTTCAAGTGTTTTAAGGCTGAAAGAAACAGATTGTCTCTATTTATTACACGGCTCTTTGGAATACTTGATTCTGATTGGTTAATCACTGCATGTAGATGTTTGCATTGTGATTGCTAAGATGATGTCCCTGGCAACAAATCTCATACACTGTGCTATTTATTTTTCCATAGTTTTATAGGAAGCCATTAGCTTTCATTGATAACTTCAGCATTACTATTGCTAAAAGGTAATAGTTATAAATGTAATGAAAGTTATGAAAATGTATTTTTCATATTTTGCTGACCATTTATGTTTTTTTCTTTTTTGGCTTTGTTGTCTAGGTCCTGGAGAAGGGTGGTCCCTACCCTCAGGTCATTTTACCTCAGTTTGGAGGATATTGGATTGAGGATCCCGAGGCTCCGGTCGGGACGCCCACATCCTCAGACAGCAGCTTCTGTGAGGAGGAGGAGGATGGGCTGAACCCAGGTGGAGGAAGAGGAGGAGGCTTCAGCTACAGGCTGGAGTGTAACAGCATCTCACGGGCTTATCGCAAACACTTTCTGGGCAAGGTGAGGATCCTTTTGTTAATGCTAACGGTATGTTACATTTCTATACTGTTGGTTTACAGGGCCAAAAGTATCCATATTTGAAGAAATACCCATGTATGCCCAGGAAATGTTAGCTTTTAGCTGAAAGTAAGTGTCCTGTCTGAGGTAATAAGTGGTGTGCCTGTAGCTTATTCACTCACAGTTCTTCATAACACTTGGATATGAGGTGTGATGGCGCCTCTTTGAACAAACATTTTGTACGCCACATTTTGCTATCAGTTGTGTGTCACAGAGAGCTTGACAGAGAGCCGCACTTGAGTGATAACAATGCAAAGCAGTCTACTGGAAAATGAACCTCTCCATATCAAAATATTGAAACACCTTTCTCTTTCTCAGGAGCACATGAACTATTACTGCACAGGCAGTAGTATGGGACACCTCATCATGTCTCTGAAGTACGAGGAGGCAGAAGGACAGGAGTCTCTTCGCATCATGCTCAGGTGCCATGTTCAGCACATATTGAAACTCTGCTGTAGTCATTGTTAAGTAGGTCTGTATTGTCATAGTAAATAGCTGAGCAATTTTTTTTTTGTCATTTTCTAGGTCAAAAACAAAGACCCTTTATGAGCGAATCCCACTTGAAGGCATCCTCCATCTACCCAGCGTACCACAGATAGCCAAGGTGTGTATTGGCAAGATATGCAGCACCACACCAAAGTCAATGCTATTAAATAACACAAATGGAAATGATTCATTGACAAGTCGAAACTGTCTGTTGGCTTAAAAACAAGTTTTCAATGCAACAGTCTCTATGATCATAAGAAACGTGTGCAAAACTGTCAGTGACTTAAGAGACATTTTCTTTGACCCTTATTTCTAATAATCTAGAACAAGTATAAGTTAGCTTTACACATCCAAGCAAATATTTTATTTATAGAGAATATGAAGTGGTATATACACTACTGTTACACTACTACATGTAATCACAAATATAGTAAAAACAGAAATGTTGTGAAATAATGTTAGTTAAAAACTACTGATTTCTGAACTACTGATATATATATATATATATATATATATATATATATATATATATATATATATATATATATATATATATATATATACAGTAAGAAATATATATATATATTACAGGCCCCAAAATTTTGAACAGTAGTTATAAATTATTTCAACTGTCTAATAAGATTGTGGGATATCATCGTAAAAGACAGTAAAAGCTACTAGGATTCTCCAGATGAAGGCTTCTTTACAGATTACAAATCACATTATGCAACTTTAAAAGTGCATGAGGACTCAAATTCTCAAAAAAAGTATCTTAGCAGACTTCTTTTGAACTCAAAAGATGCGAGATGTTGACATCAGATGTGTCCTGTGTGTTTCAGCTGCTCTGCGATGACGTCACCGGTCTGAAGTTCAACCCCGTCCTCTACCCTAGGGTGAGCATTTCTGTGTTTCTCACTCCATCTGTGACTTACCTACTGCAGGCATCAGGGGGAAATGAGGGCTGGGCTTTGCTCCGTTTCACCCTAGTACCCAAGTCATCTGAATTAATATGTTCCCGTGCTCCGGGGGAGTCACAAATCCATCTGCTTTACACTGCCTGGCATGCCTGAGCCACATAGTGTGTTTGAGAGGAGCCTTGACCATCTCAAGGCTTTGCATGGTCTGTCAGGCATGGAAAACACAAATGCCTGAATTATGGAAAGGCACTGAAACACATATTTACCCCTGCAGGTGCTTTCGCTCACTTTCTGTTTTCTCTCGCCCCAAGGCCTCGCAACTGATCGTCAGTTTTGATGAGCACGAAGTGAACAACACTTTCAAGTTCGGAGTCATCTATCAGAAGTTTGGTCAGGTGAGAGTCAGTCTTGAGCTGTTGTCCTCAATGTACATACTTTCACTGAAGTTCTCTCTCTTTTTTTCCCACTGGGATTGTCTCTTCACATCAGACGTCAGAGGAAGAACTGTTCGGGAACAATGAGGAGACGGCAGCCTTTACTGAATTCCTCACTGTTTTAGGAGACAATATTGAACTGCAGGATTTTAAAGGGTGAGAGATGGAGATTAAGCTCTGAAAACTGCTGCCAAGGTTCACCTGTGCACTCATAAAAGGCTGGTTTTAATATTAAACTATATTCAAAGAGTTCATTTGTGAATCATTTATTTAATTTACTCGTTGTGTGATTTTGACTGGAGGTCTGCTCATGGTAATCAGATTGCTTCTGATTTGATGGTGTGTGTGTGTGATTATTGTGCTGCTCAGGTTTAGAGGCGGTCTGGATGTGTCTCATGGGCAGACTGGATCAGAGTCTATCTACACCACGTTCCGTCAGAGAGAAATCATGTTTCACGTTTCCACAAAACTCCCCTTTACAGAAGGAGATATTCAGCAGGTGAGTTCCCTTTTTAATGTTTAATAATTACAATTTTTTTTTTTAAATATTAAATTTTTACTTAAACATTTAAAGCAAATTAATATATATTATTTAAATATTTTGTAGTTATTTATTACATTTTTTTGTTTGTTTTTTTATACTCACTTTGTATTCATATTTCACTCTAAAATCAACATGAAAAAAATATTGTCTTCATGTAAGCACAATCTAAATTGCTGTAATGGACAAAAAAATGTATAAACACATTTGTTATTAATCAATTCTTTGATACATTCTTATCAATCAAATAATTTAAGATTCTACCATTATTTATCTGTTTGTTTATTTATTTATTTGTGTTAACCCTAACCCTTATGGTAAAGAGATTAATAATTAAAATTGAGGACATGAAGTGAAAAATAGGGAAAAATGTACAAAATCTAAATTGACTGCAATTCTTAATACAGTGTTGTTTATTTATAAAATAAATATTTTTTTATTTAAAGAATTAAGTAAGATACTACCATGATTTATTTATTTATTTTATTGTTATTTTTTGTTAACCCTAACCCTTTTATGGGGATAAAATAAAAATTTGGGAGAAATGTACTTAATGAAATATAATAAACTATATTTAAATATAATCCCTGTGTGTTTATCTTGTCTAAATATTGTGTTGGCAAATACACAATCCATTAGATTTAAAATATTTATAAATATTTTCCTCTGTGTCATATTCTCTCAGCTCCAGAGAAAGAGACATATTGGCAATGACATTGTTGCAGCCGTCTTCCAGGAAGAGCCCACACCATTCGTTCCTGATATGATCGCATCCAACTTCCTTCATGCCTACGTGTTAGTGCAGGCGGAAAACCCCTGCACTGATCACACCACGTACAAGGTTTGTCAAACACCTCGCTGAATTCCTCCAGATACCCATCAATCCCATCAATCCCACTGATCTGAGGTATCGATTGGTGTCCACAGGTGTCCGTCACAGCCAGAGAGGATGTCCCTCCATTCGGCCCCCCTCTTCCAAACCCTGCGGTTTTTAAGAAGGTAATATAGAAGACTGCGTCTGTTAAATATTGAAGGAGATGATGATTTTTATCATAAGATGATGGACATCAACTCTTTCCCAGGGTCCAGAGTTCCGAGAGTTTCTCCTGACAAAGTTGATCAACGCCGAAAATGCATGCTACAAGTCAGACAAGTTCGCCAAGCTAGAGGTGAGAAAAAAAAAGAGAAAAAATTCATTTGAAGGAATAATCACCCAAAATATTAATATTTTGTCATTCTTTACTAATGAGTTTTCATTTTGGGGTGAACCATTGCTTTAGTTAGCCTATCTACATCATCATCTCTTGTTCTGTGTCTGTGTGTGTGTGTGTGTGTGTGTGTGTGAGATAGGAGAGGACACGGGCCGCACTGTTAGATAACCTTCACGATGAACTGCACAGACAGACACAGGCCACAGTAGGACTGGGATCAACTACAGATGAAGAAAAGCTAGAAAATGGGGGTCATGGAGGGCTGCTGGAGTCTTTTAAGGTAAGATGTCCTGCCCTTGACCACTTAAAAACCCAGAGAACTATAGATTTTTCTAAATGTTCTTGCTCTTATATTTATGCTCTTTATTTTTTTCAAGTGGCCAAGTTGTACATTTAAAAGCAAAAAATACACGTATATTTGACGCAAAAAATAAATATAGAAGTAACTCAATAAAGTTGAATGGAATAGTGTTTTCTAACCTTTGTTTGACCTTTGGCTGTAGTATAAGGCTGGTGTGTAGCGCCACCTACCGGTTTTTCATGGTAGCACAGATGCATTTTTCAAACTCCATCATTATCATGGGTAGTTTTAGGGCTTTTATATATATATATATTTATATATATATTTATATATCATAAAAGTAATAAAATAAGCAATTTAAGATAAATAATTAACCAGCTAATATAAACAATTCACAAATAAACCTTAAACTGATTGTAACATATGTTCTTATTTCTCTTTATTTGCCAATAAAAATGTATTTGTACTTATGCTTAGTACAGTTTAGCATTTTTTGTTCCTCTCTTACCCTCTTCCTCTGTTTCTGTCAGAGGGCCATGCGTGTGAGGAGCCACTCTATGGAGACGATGGTGACTCATAAACACAAGAGTCCTGGAGTGGCGGCAGGCGTCCCGTCCAGTGTGAGCGGTGGAGGACTCCAGCAGAACAGCATGGAGTGCACCAAGAGCACCTTCACTGTACTTCCATTATTTTTTATTTATTCAGATTCAATTCTTATCTCATCCATTGTATGAACTTGCTGAAGCCATTTAGTATTATGCAGCAGTGCATGAGCTGAGCTTCGTGTGTTTGTGTTCGTCAGCCTCCAGCGCTGTCTGCTAAATCTCCTTTAAAGAGTCCAGTAAAGCGGCGCTCTGGTCTGTTCCCCAGACTGCACTCCAGCACAGACAGTCCAACTGAGAAACATCCATCTCGCAGGTACCCTTATGAAACAAAAATATATTGCCGTATATTGGAAAATATCATGTAATATATTAGGCATATATTCTTATATATGGGATTTAATATTTATTTTTTCCAATATATTGCAATATATTGAAAGCGGCAATTATTTGTATATTTTGCAATATATTATATAATATATGTATCATCATATATATTATATATATTATTCAATGTATTCAAATATATAATATATTAGAAAATAAAAAGGGAAAATAATATATTATAATATATCACAATATATTTTAAGAAATATATTTGTAAATATATTCTCCTTTCGTAAGGGTAAACAAATATACGTGTAATTTTATACATTTCTCCAATCTTCAGTGATCATGAAATCATGATAATATGTTGATTTGTTGATCAAGAAATATTTATTTATATTATCAATGCTGAAAAAACATTTCTTTTTGTTTGTGTGTATGTGTCTGAAAACAGATACACTACCATTTTTTTTGTCTGGGTATGCATGATTTATGCTACATTGATTAATACTTTTATAAAGCAAGGACAAAAATCGAGTACAAATAATAATTGAGCACCAAATCAGTGTATTATAATGGTTTATGAAGGATCATGTGACACTGAAGAATGGAGTAATGACTGCTGAAAATTCACCAATGTTGTGTTTGTCTGTATGCATGTATATACATTTTTTGTGCATTAGTATTTCAGAAAAGCACTACATAAACAGTATTCTGTGTTTTTTTAGTGACCAAAAAACAGAAGTGTTACCTCACTCACAGGATGTGAGGTCAGAGACGTCATCCAATCCGAGTTCACCAGAGATCTGCCCGAGCAAAGAAAGGTTGGTTTGATTGCGGTTTCTCAGTTCCAGTTCCTCAGGGAGTGCAGTGTCGGAGTGTTTTGACATCTGATGAATCCGATATTTTAAATACTTTTCCAGCACCTTCACTTTTAGAAATGTATGTGAAAGGGTTTTTCTTTCTCCTTCATAGTTCTTCAGTAAACAAAAAACCGTGGATTTCTGTTGTGTAATCTCTGTCCCGTTGGTTTGGTCCCGCAGGCCATTTTTGAAGCTGAAAGAGTGTAGCGGCAGAGCTAATATCTCCCGATCTTCCTCCAGCACCAGCAGCTTCAGCAGCACAGCAGGGGAGGGAGACGGACTGGAGGAGCTGGAAATGGTGACACACACTTACACACACAGACAGAAGAGTTCTGTTGAGATTCAAGCACTGCAAAAAAAACAACAACAGAATTTCAGTACCAGAATATATTATCTCAGCATCCTTAAACCTTGAGAACTTGAGAAGCAAAACTGCATTTGATCTTATGATGGATAAATATTACTTTTAATATTTATACATTCATGTATTTATCATGATATGATAGATGTGAAAATATTGTGAAATGTTATTACAGTTTAAAATAAAAGTTGCCTAATATAATATACCTTAAAGTTTAATTTATTCATAGGGTGGCAAAATGAATTTTCAGCAGCCGTTATTCCAGTCTTAAGTGTTACATGATCCTTTAGAAATCAATCTAATATGCTAAATTATTATAAATGTTGGAAACCATCATAAGCCAGCTGCCAGAATTTATTCAAAATATAATATTTGGTTACAATAAGTCTTTACTATCACTTCTTCACTTTTCAGAGTAACATCTTTGCTGAATTAAACTATTAATTTCTTATAAATAAAGGGGGAAAAAAGTGCTGAACCCAAATTTGAATTGTGTATATTGTTGCAAAATATTTTTTTCAAAATTTGGATGAGAAGTGTGTGTGTGTGTGTGTGTGTGTGTGTGTGCGCGTGTGTGTGTGTGTGTGTGTGTGTGTGTTATATATATATATATATATATATATATATATATATATATATATATATATATATATATATATATATATATATATATATATATATATATATATATATTATTATTATTTTTTTTTTTTTAAGGATGTTTTTATTTTACTTTTAAGCTGGAAAACAACTAAATGATTCAGAAAAATATTTTTGCAGTGCATTTCTTACTCTAGCAGAGCTCTTGAGATAATTACCTCACATAAGCTCACTGTGAAGACAATTCACTTATGCTTCAGTCACGTCTAGGTGGGGGTTTTTTAATTGGAAAGCAAGACAAAATGATTAAGATGATTAAGAAAATAATTCTTGCTGCGTGATTTTTGTTTGGGTTTTTTTCCCTTGCAAAGCTCCTGTAAATAATCACCTCAGATTTCACAATGAAAACAATCCAATTATGTTTTAGAAACCTTTTCTATACACAGCTGATTTGCAGATAACATTGCACACTAAATGGCTCTTTCTATTGATTCACTATGACTGATGTTTGTCCATATGCCTAATTACTGCTGTACAGCTAGTTCTAGGACAATCTATAGCAATGGTACTAGTATTAAAGCTGGGGCAGCTATGGCCTAATGATTGGAGAGTTGGACTTGTAACCCGAAGGTCCAAGCTGCCCACTGCTCTGGGTGTGCTGTGTGTGTGCTCTTTAATAATGACTTTGACTTTCATTATCATTACCTCTGCAGATTACTCAGTCTGTCATCTGGTGTGTGTTGTGTCCTGTAGGGCAGTCACTCGTTCACGGCTTCATCTGTGTACAGTCCATCTCTCGGTGCGGAAAGCCAGAACTCTGGAGCGCCGCTGATCATGTGCCGCAGTCCCACAGGTGAAATAAGCAATCATACACAATAAAAATAACCTGAAGCAATCATACACTGCTCAGCCAAAAGTAAGTGTACACCCGAAAACCACTCACATGTGCTTGTTGAACATATTTCATTAATAAGCAATTTGGTAATAGTTGGAACAGGATAGGAACTATTTCATCTTTAGCTCTTTAGAACACTGTTTTCTGTAATTGCGATAAAGCTGAAATAAAAAAATACTGAAAAGCTTTAATAATGAAAAAATTGCTGAAAATGTACTCACACATAGATGTATAAATGAGTTTGTTTCTACATTGGAATAGATTTAGATACATTTAGCACTACATCACTTGATCACCAGCATATTTGTCTAGAACTGTTTTTTTCTTGTAAATGGTGCTTGATCTGTGCATATTTCTCTACTGATTCAGATGTGACAACTTTTTTACTGAACTATGTAATATTATGGATATAACGGAAGCAACAGCTTGAAGTTAAAAATGTGATGATGGATTTGTTTCTTACAAACATGCAGCTTTTTGCTTCAAAAGACACTTGTGGATTATTGTGATGTTTTTATTTGCTGTTTGGACTCTTGTTCTGACGGCACCCATTCACTGCAGAGGATCCATTGATGAGTAATGCTAAATTTCTCCAAATCTCTTCAGATGAAGAAACAAATGGATGGCCTGAGGGTGACAAAATTTTCAGCAAATTGCTATTTTTGAATGAACTGTTATTGAAAATTAGAAATGTTGAACATCAGATTGTTAAAATGTTTACTAAAATAAACAAGTATTTGGATAAAAGTAATTGAACCCCTGAAAATCCATTAATAGGAAATTGGTAATAGTTGAATAGTCAGTCTCGTTATTAAAATAGTCTGACTCATCAGTTAAAAGGTGGTGTCCACATATTTGTGGCTATGAGATGTGCATAAACATGAGTATACTTGCATGAACACACATATGCTTGCACTTGGCACAAACAATAATTACGTTTTTCTTAGATGGAAAGAGCAAAACTTCACCAAGGTCAAACTTGAAATTCCGCTTTGACAAACTGAGTCACTCCACTGTAAGTACTGTGTCCTCAAATAACCTTTAATATTGACTGGGCGTATTATGAAATCGGTTTCAAAGTCGGTTGATTTATAGTAGATCAGATATTCAACAATGGCGATGTTGGAATGATAAAAGTGTGTATGTTACTCTTGTTTTAAAAGTGTTCACACTTGTTATCATAAGTCTGTAACAGTGCATTTGATTTCATTTGTAAACTGAATAATGAGATTGGAATTTATTCACTAAGATTCTCCTTTCTTTCAGGGTCATTAGGTCAGACGTCAGACCAGAAGCCACTGCATGGACAAAAGGTACTTTGCATATAACTGTACTGTATCTTTAAGCTACGTTGATGCATCTTAAAATACAAACGTGCATAAAATATAAATCTTAATCATTTATATTTTATCACCTTTTAATTATAAAGCCTAGAAATTAGCCATCATTTCCAGTTTAGTCTCTTTTAATGCTAATAATGAAATGTTCAAAGGTGCTAGATTAATTACCTTTTTTTAAGAAATCACAAGGGATTTTCATCTGTGTTGTTACTGTTAACTAAAACCTTTACAAAATAGTTTTTTGTTAATTTAAATAAAGCTAAAATAAAACATTGATAAAAAAAAAGATAAATAATAAATGAAACGCATAAACTTGCACATTAAGAAATGTTGTTGTGGTAAGTAACTGAAACAAGTTTGAGTATTAAAATGATTAGAACAAAAATAAAATATATATAGGCCTATGTTTTTTTATATTTATTAAAAATAAAAATAAACCTATATAGAAATAAAGGGGTCATATGATGCGTTTTCAAGCAGTGTTACAAGCTCTTGGTGCATAAAGAAGATTTGTAAAGATGCAAAGACTAAAGTCTCAAATCCAAAGAGATATTCTTTATAAAAGTTAAGGGATGTCCACACCCCCCTAAAATGGCTCGTTTAAACACGCCACACATCTCTATGTCTCTATGTGGGAAGATTTGCATAACGGAGCCCAAATGTTCACGTAAAGAAAGAAGGTGTACCTTTTATTCTCGCAGTCGAGCTGAATCATTTGAAACGGTTTGCATCTCCAGTGATCCACTAAACCACTAATTACTTAAATTATTGTGTTTTTTGAACCTTAAACTGCATAAACATTGCATTACACCAAATACACCAAATAATGTTATTTTTGGAAGCATCAATATGACCCCTTTAAAGCTCATAAAAATGACAAAAGCTCATAAAAAAAATGTACTGAACAAAAATTAATTAAAATCTGTTTTATATTTACCCAGTGTGTCTGTTCTTTGTCTTTCTAGGCAGTGACTCTGAATGGATTTTTATAGATTGGAAGAAAAAGGGACCATTTTCTCTTGCTAAATGCAGCAGTTGTCGTCACTCTTCAACATAATACACAATTGAACCACTATTGTAAGAACTGATCTCCAAACACACAAAACTGTTTCGGAGGACAGAAATGAACACCAGTCTTAGTAGAAAAAGCAACAAATGTCTCTGTTTTTCCAACAATTTAAATGTAGTGCTCAAACAAGTGTTGAAAACTATCCTTGCCTAACTGCAATTGCTTTCTAGACAGATGCTCATATTAACACAGCCACTTGAAGTACTTGAAGAGTTCTCAGTCATTAATGTTACAAGGATTACAGACTACAAAATAGCATTTAGAGAGCATCATTATAAGAGTCTTTTACAGAGATTATGGGTCATTTTGGAGACTTGAAAACCAATGCTCATCAGTGTAAGCCTTAAATACTGTAGAGAACTATGCTTTGCTGAGGACTGAGTTATTTTGAGTGATGTGAATAAGGTCAATTTTACCTTTCTGAGGGTAACAAAGATTGACATGGTTATTTAGTGGTAAGGGGAAAGGTTTTACAAAAAACACGATATTTCATGAATTGCAAAGAAACATTTTTATTATATTTTGTAAGTAAAATCTGTTCAATTTCAGCATATATTATTTCTCTAAATAAAGACTTTCAGTATATATATTGTTCAACACTAATTTTAATTAAACGGATATAATTTGCCACAATTACAAAAAAATGAAATGAGTATACTTCACCTAGTTTCATTTTGAGCTCTCAGAAAACACTCTTGAGAAAGCACAGACACATAAAACATTGGTTTTTCTTACTTTCAGACTTGTGGATGTACAAAAAGGTCCTTTTTTTAAATGCTTTGTTATTCAATTATGGCTGGCAGAATTTTTTTGAAGGATTTTCTTTTGAAATGATGTGTTATTTATTTTACATATATGGGTCTCTCCTCATTCCTCATGAATCAGTTGTTAGTTTTCAGTCATACTCATTAGTGAGGGCATTAAACTGCAGAGAGCGCGTTAAACATTCTTGTACAATAGTGACAAATGTGTTAGCATATATGTTTGTACTGACATAATTTATTGCTTTTAAAAATCGTTGATGTTACGTAAACAAAAAAATACACGAAGAGTCAAATGAAATAATTTAAAAGATTATGTATATGTATATTTGGTTATGTGCCATTAAGAATTTATTATAAAATAAAATGTATTTTGTGTCAAATACCTGTCTTTTTGAAATAGGAGTCCAATGCAATTTCCTTAGATATGTCTTCTTCTTTTTTTAGGTACAACCACACATTTAATATAAAATGCACATTCTACAGACATATGGAAGAACTACAACATTTAATATGGCTTTAACAACTACTGTATATTAAATCAAAGTGTAAAATTGCTAGCATTCACATTTCAAAGTCAAGTTGATATCTTTTCAATCTTGTTGTCTAACTTTGCAACTGTACTTATGTTTACAGTCATGTTTGCTCTGGTATTGAAAAAACACAGTATGTGAGAGATAGAAATGCAAGATGTCTTTGTGTTCAGGAGAAATGCACAGAGGAATAGACAGTTGGCTCAGACGCTTGTTTTGCTTGATCATTCTGCCGTCTTGAACTGTTCACTGCAACTTCTGCATACACCAACTGCCACATAAAGACAAGTAAAGAAATTGATCATGACTGCGCGATTAAAAAATCAGATTATTATCAAAACCACACAAATGTACTGAGATACTTACTTCGTTTTTTGGTTTCACTCTAGCTGCAAATAGAATAGAAAAAAAATCTGATTTTATATTTTAAAATTTACATTTTAGATTAAATAAACATTACACGTAAATTACATTTATTAATTTAAATGTATACATTTAAATAACATTTATCAACCTTAACCTTTTTTAAGGTTTTAAAAAAAATACTAAGTTGACTGATGTACTGTATGACATATTTGCAGAATCTGGAGTGGAATCTTACGACGTGCAGGGGGAGGCGGGACAGGGGGTGGTGTGGATGATGATCCCGGGTGAGACACCAAACAAACCCCAAACAACAGGAAAACATATGAAGGCAGCAAAAACAAAGCAGGACTCTATGAGAGAGCTTCTGCTGATGAATTCTGCTGCTGCTGGCCAAAATAAAGATAGATAGTTTGTCATTTTAGCCATATATTGTAAGCAAATTATGAACCAAAAATGTTAATCATTTCAAACCAACAGCATGCATATGTATATACCTGCAGTCACATTAACATATGTCACATGTCCACTGCTAGTGGTATTCTCAGGCCAGGATATCAAGCACTTGTACGCTCCAGTATCTGACTGGTTGATGTTGTGAATGTGG
>NW_020524296.1:0-75402 GCF_003368295.1 Carassius auratus
TGAAATAAAATGGAGGTTTAAAGGAAAACACAACGCCTTTTGCAGGAGTTAAAATTAGTTGGTTGTGTGACTTAAATTTGTCAACTAGAAAGATCCGTTCAGGTAGCACTTTTTTGCAGTTTAAACATTTATGCCAGTAGGTGGCGTCAAGTGTTGAGTGTATGTTTGTGAATCACTGACTCGTACTCAACGATTTGTAAAAAAAAAAAAAAAAAAAACAGTCTTACTATTATTTATTAAATATCTAGTTCATACTTTTGTTTATTATATGTACGCGCTGATGTTGTCTGCCACCTTAATGCTTCGAAATCAGAATAGCTACACTCAAATTTAAGGGATACTCCACCCTGAAATGAAAATTTTGTCATTAATCACTTACTTTCATGTCATTCCAAACCCATAAACAAAATTTAAGATATTTGCGATGAAAACCGGGAGGCTTTGTGACTGTCCCATTGACTGCCAAGTAAATTGCACTGTCAAGGTCAAGGTCAGAAATTATCAGAATAGTCCATCTGCCATCAATGGTTCAATCTGATTTTTATGTAGCGATGAGAATACTTTTTGTAAGCGAAGAAAACAAAAATAATGACTTTATTCAACAAGTCATCTCCTCGATGTCTCTACGCATCACCGTAGCACCATTTTGGAGAACATCCGCTAAACGCAAGCAGTGTATGCTCTTACAGTGTCAGCTGCGCTGCAACTCTAGGCTTGCGGAGTTGGAGAAAGAGCAGACTACCCCTTCGTCACCATCAGTAACTCTAGATTTTTAATTGGGATAAGCTGTTTCCATTCAAAGTTGCCTATTTTTCTTATGCACAAAATTTGACTATTGCATAATATTTGCATATTAAGCACTGTTTCCATCTAAACATGTCAAATAAAATCACTCTTCACTCAAAATCAAGTCACTTCTTGATAAGCTGGCATTAAATATCACCAAGAAAATTAGGATAAGCCTCCGGATATAATAATTTTCCTATATAATAACTTGCAGCTCATAGCGAAGAGCTGTTTGGGAAAGCAGTCATGTAAGGCAGTTCTGGGAGACAATTACATAGAAATATTTTGGTGACAGACTTTTCTCTGGAATTTAAGCACGATCATAAAATTTCAGATGCTGTGCATTGGTCCACTGGTTAGTCAGGTTCTGTCATCCCATAGCTCAGTCACATGACTTTTTATTAGCATGGAGGATTTTATTTTGTAAATGTGTTTCCATCATTGTTTACGCAAATTTTTTATTAATGGATAAACTGCTTACCCAACACAATTGTGCACATATGTTTTTTATGAGCAATTTCAGAATTTTTGCGCATCTTGGTGTTCCCATCCAGTTTTTTATGCGATATTCCAAAATGTGCATAAAAAAAGGGGGGTGGAAAAATAGCTATTGATAGGGACAACAGACAACAGACCAGCGGTAACAGGAACCAACTGGCAACATGATGGCAGAATAATTAAGAAATGTATAAAAAATTTATGTGTAAAAAGTATGAGGTGTGATTTGTGAACTTTTTGCTAATTGCTAGAGGAGAACTAATATGATAACCAGCTGTCTGGCCAAAATCTCTGGCCAAAGCGTCTGGATAATAATGTATGTCTGAATAATGTAGGCCAACGTGTGAATAAGAAAAGCACATTGATAATATTTTGGCTTTATCCTATTTTTCCCCAAGGAAGGCTTTAAGGTGTTAATGAAGGAAACATTTACATCCGTCTCCCTGCGACTGTGATCATAAAGGCCTCAGTAGATATCATAACACACAAACACTAGGCTACTAGCCTATGAACTACAGCCTTATTTAAATAGGTAACATTTGACGAATACATCACATTTTATTTGAACACAAGACATATTATATGTTATCCCACAAAGCATGATCAAAATTCACCAATATAGATTAAGTATTTAATTTTGATGGTACCGGCACATGTTGGGATAGAGGGAGAAAAGAAAGCTGATCAAACAGCCAAGAAGGCATTAAAACAAACCGATGTAGACATAAACATATCACTTAGTAAAGCCAAAATGAAAGGAATAATCAGAAGGCCTATGATTAGGAAATGGCAAAAGATCCGGGATAGACACATAAAGGGTTGGCATCTATACAACATTCAAAAACAAGATGGAAATGGAAAAAAAAATTTTTAATTAGGAAGGAGGACACAATAATATCTAGACTCTGTATTGGTCACACAGCTCATAAGCAATCATTATTTATTATTGGTAAACATGAATCAGGTAATTTCAATAATTGAGGTATACCAGTGACTGTGGAACATATATCCTATTATATTGTGAAGCATATGAAAGTGAAAGAATGTGATTAATAGAAGAATTAATTTTGTTGAATATTAAAGCAGTTTCTAGATCTTCTGACAAAAAAACTTTCTCTGCCTCTCTAGGCAGTTGTCTCTCAGTTCTGCAAAAATACATGCAAAAAACAGGCTACAAATAAATTAGACAATCAGAAGTTTGTGCTACAGTTTACTGGACACAGAATAGTTACATTTCCCTTATTTGAAGTACTGCTTACTGTATACTGTATGTGTAAGCAGTATAAAACTGGTAATGATTCCTTCAGCTCTCTCTCCAGTGCTAGGATGCATTTTTAAAGTAGTCACCTGTGATCCTGTTTATACTATCCCGAGATTGTGACTGGTGTGTCATCAGTTTTTCTACTGAATGCTTACTGATGGATAAATGTGTGCTATTTGAGTTCACACTGTTACACATGAGTTATTCATATTATGTGTTTGTGTTTTATGAATGAAAACATGGGAAAACCTTTGTAAAATGATGCCATTTTTGTGTTTACTCATAGGTCATTACTTACATTAATGAATTAATCTTTAATGCAGTATAATTTTACTCGTCATATATTCGTCAACATTCTGAGGTGCTACAAAAAAGATTAGAAGAAAATACATGATGCTACATGTTACAACATACTGTTTTTCTTTATTTTTGCTCAAAACAAAACAAACAAAACCATTTATAGCACTTTATACATTTCACAAAATCACACATAGAAGTGACAAAAGTTATTGCAGATGAAATGGCGCATGTGTCATGTATCACAATGAAAGTGTTGCGCTTCTTATCTCACGTTATTGGTCACTGCTTCAACATGACTGGCTTATTCGTAAGCAAAGTAGATGCGCAAATTGTATTTTTTTTTAAAGAGAAATATATTTCAATACAAAAGAACAAAACACAAAAAAATTACATTGTCTTAAAAACCGTTCTATAATACAAGATGCCTTCAAAACTTTTTTATTAGAGGAGACTTTCTGAAGTTATGACAATAATAAATGTAGATCAGAAGCTAATATTTGCTGCTGGGTTGAAATTTAAGGTATCTAGCTTTGTGGATGTGCTATTTACCCATCAAATAAAGTTTAAAGGTACAGGTTGTAGGACCTGCCACTAGAGGGTGCACTATCAAAACAATAACAATCGCGTGGTTTGATGAAGCTAAGGAGGAGCGTGGAATGATGGGATTTGTTGTCTTCTGCCTAACCGCTGACGGCCATCAATCAGACGGTTTGATAAATCATGTATTTAACGCGAGTTCAACCATTTGAGTGAGTAGATTACATTCAAAATCAATGCAAAGATGCAATCAGACTTCCGCATTTGTCCACGACACTGTTGTCATGTGGTTTCTACATCAGTAAAGGCGGTAACAAAGGGTAACAAACGTCATTGACAGGCAACTGCACTGCTCTGTGTCACTGTTTAGAATGGGAATTTTCTCATGATTTACAAGTAGTTGAAAACATTAGAGATATTGTTAGTGATAATATAATGATATAACACTAGCCTAGTGGTTTTTGGATATTTTACTGCAAATATCTTACAAACCGTACCTTTAAGACATCATCCAAAAGTGTGGGGTAAATACCATTAAAAAGAAAAAAAAAAACTGGGTTATTATTAAACTGATCAAATGTGACAGTAAAAGACGGTAAAATGTAAAAAAAACAATATTATTATTTCAGATATATGCAGTTTTTAATCCTTCTATTCTTAAAAGTATCCGGAAGAAATGTTTCATGGTTTTCACAAAATTGTTAAGCAGTAAAACATTTTTATTGATATTAAAAACACTGATAATGCAAACCTTTATTAATAATCGAGCAACAATAATACAAAATAATAATAGATAATTGTGCACCACCTTGTGTAAATCTACCTTTGCCATCACAGGAATATATTGTAATAGGTCACAATATTGTAAGTTTAAGACATAATCCAAGTCCTAATTGTCACTTTTGGATAGTAGTGCATAACTAAGAAATTGCTTCCTAAAAAAATATGAAAGTAGCAAAAAAATTTATTAATGTTGCAAAACTCTACAAGATTGTTTTTGAAATATCAGAATGGAAAAGAACCTTACTAATTGAAATATTATATAGCTGATGGAACACAAGAAATAGGGGAGCTGGTATCTGAACAGAATTATTTATAATAATAACAGAAATAGAATAAATGTGAAATAGATTCTTCTTCCTCTTAGCAAAAAGAGCAGGGTGGAGAAATGACACGGTTAAATTTAATTAGATACTTATTACAAGAGTAATAATGATGAATGATTTTAAAATGAATTTCATGCACAAATCACACCTCATTCAAATCCAGCGCGAAACTCGACGTACGGCGTACCCTCCTTTCACGTAAAATAACGCAACTGTCTCTTTCGGTAGGTAATCAGTGGCACTTTCCACACTTTATACTATCCACATTTCACACCCTCCCTTCTACCCGTCCCCCTCCTTTCCTCTACTCTCCTCCTCCCGCTCTGACTGTGAGAATGCCCGTGCTGTACTGACAGAAACGATACGGGCTTAGCAGACATGGAGGCCCGATTAACGAGAGAGGCCCATTCCGACGCGTCTGAGCTCGACTAACGCGGATCCGGATAGGGATTCGGGCGACACATCGGATTATCACGGGTAACAAGCACCGCACAAAAGAGGAGGAAGAGGGCAAAGAATTTGAAGGAGCGATCCATTTCGGGTCCTCTGTTGATTCAACGCAGCAGCCGCCATTTTGTTGTCAGTGTTTTTAATAACCCGTGCAGGGATCATCCCGAAGAGCGAGATAT
Organism: Carassius auratus; assembly: GCF_003368295.1. Lineage (NCBI taxonomy): Eukaryota > Metazoa > Chordata > Actinopteri > Cypriniformes > Cyprinidae > Carassius > Carassius auratus. The sequence goes on from NW_020524296.1 coordinate 5,118, forward strand.
TTTTATATTACGCTCCATTCTAGGATGTTTTTACACTATTGCTGGATTTTTATTGACGACCCGAGCGAGAAGGGAACACTCTACTAATGTGCTCCGCTCCAACAAGCGGCTGCTTCGTTTACATTAACGTACTAACGTTAGTCGTGTGAACGTATCGCGGGGATAGTTAGCCAGTCCAGCAAATGTGCCTGAAATGACAGATCATTAGATTGCGGTTTAGTGGTACGATCTACGTGGTTACACTTCACTCGTTTGGGGGGTAGTAAACAACACAGAGACGTGAATTGAATGACCGTTGACGTTGTGTACGCGGGGTGATAGCCGCGATGTTGAGCAAAGCCAATTTAACATACCTTGCTCACAGACATCCTTCAAAATTTAAATGGCAGTGAGGTATTTTAACACCCAGTCTCAGTCTGATAACTTGCTATTATTGTTTCATATAAGTCTAGTTTTTGGCACACCTTTCTAATTTAAGATTAAGCTCATGATATGCTCTTTGCTAACGAGCTATGCTAGCTATATTAGGATCATAAACCGTGACTAGTGCATAAATATTGTCACAACTCATTTTCGCGTAATGACTGGATATATACACACTAGACGAATATTTTGCTATGGCATGCATTGGTTGGAATGTTCTTCCGTGAAATGTGACCGCTTTCCCCCCCTTTTGCTTTTTTTTTTTGGGCACATCAGCGATTTCAAGATAAATATCCGAGCGAGCATGCTGTTGCGTACGAAGAGAGGATTTTGATCGCAAATTATGTGAACGCCGTTCTGGACCGCTAATAAGGTGAGCAACTTGTTCATAAATTCTGCATTTAGACTGAAAATGTGCTTTAAAGGGTTTTAAACGAGCTGGTTGGTTAACTATGACATCTGTCAAGCAGCAAGTGAAGAAAGTCCAGTGTTTTGATGAAATGTTCGAAAAAGCTTTGTTTGTTGCCGCTGGTAACGTTACGTAAGTTAATGCTAAATAGGAAATGTTGCGGTATGCATTCACAAGGCGTTTTGGGAACTGAATATTATGTGTTCGTTTCATAGAAATGAACTATCTGTAGTACGCTACCTGCTGTAGATGATCCTCAGTTAACCTCGCTCACAATAGTGTTCGTTGCACGTGCATATTGCGCGCGCCTTTGCGTGGTTATATTTTTCCCATAGGAGCAGATGTCTTGAGTAGTGTAGTAGAAAGTGGTGTCTGGAGCCTTTGAGCCACCTTTGACCTCTGACACCGTTGTCAAGGAAACCAGAAGTAAGCTTCCCAGTGGCTGAGTGCTGTTTGAGTGGGTAGGCGTGATTTCAAGCATTTAGTTTGTGGTCGGAAAAGATTTAGCCACGACGCATTGTGTTTGAAATATGAGTGCATATTAATAACAGATGTGTTTGATGGTTTAGTTTCGTTTTGTGATTCTTTCTGATGGCATCTGATGCTAAGTTGCGAGCTGTATGTTATAGAAGATAAATGAATCGCAGGGAGGCTTATAGTGGCACCAAAAAATTGAGAACTTAAGTTGCGTTTATTTTTTTGTGATTGAGAATATGCTCAATATTTATATATATATTGTTCAAAATAAAGACAAATTATGTAGACACTTTCTGGTTGTCAAACGTTAGTGGAACATGTTTGTGGTTGATGTGATGAACCACAGACACAAAAAATAACTTTAAGATCAGGTGGTTAAAAGTAATGACAAAAATGTCTAAAAGAAAGTGGAAATAAAGTTAACTTTCTAGGAAAAGGTCTAGACATAATTTGTTTGACAACTGATGGATAGAACTTAGTGGACCATCGATAGAACCATAAACCATTATGTTTTCCTTTTCAATGTTCACTCAGTGTACATCACAATATGGAAGAAAAGAATCGCATACTTAGGCTGTTTCATTGCAGCTTTAATAGGATGTGACCTTGTAGTTTAAATGCTGGTTTTGAAGAAACAGACAAACTATAAGTAGGCTCCATCCAAAAGGAAGAGAGGGAAATGAGAGCAGATGCTAATTGTCTGCTGTAGGTCCTCAACACACCATATATTTTTTAATATAGTTTGCCAGTGCTGTTTCTCTTACCCTCAGGCTCACTAAATCTAAACTACAACTCCACTCACACTGTCTCCCTATTTTTCCTTCAGTGTGTTTTGGCGGGCTGGAGGTTTATGGAACTAAATTTTAGTTCAATAATAATGAATGTTACTTTATAAAACTGAACATAACTTTTTCAGAAACTATCAAACATATGCCATTACAAAAGAAAAAAAAAAAAAAAATGAAAAAAAAAAATGAACTCAGTCACACAAATGTAACAGGCTCTTCAAATATGCTTCATTTTTGTTAATGTTTTTCAAAGATTCGTTTTCGCTGATCATGGATTCTGAATGCATTGCCACAGATTTCGCTTTTGCCTCGCAGTTTTTCGTTTGGAGTTTTAACACAAACCTCTCGTGGGGGCGGGGTTTACAGTGATATAATCTGATTGGATAGTGAACTTTTGATGGACAGGTGCTCTCTGACCGGGAAGTACAGACGTCACTCAGTGGCGTGCGCTGCGCATATTGAAAGCTCTCGTGGTGATTAAATCTGGTCTCTACCGCAAAAATTATTCTTCACAGACAAAGTGAAAGAAATTTATTTTAAGCTCATACACGGGTTCTACCCTGTAAAGAAGTTTATACAAAGATTTAAATCTGACATTGATCTTACATGCTCTTTTTGTTCGAGTTCTGAAGAAACTTTATACTTATTTTGGTCACTACACTCAGAAACTGTGGAATGACATTGGTGTGTTTGTCAAGTGTAAGATTTTGCCAGGCTTCTCAGTACATATGAAAAACATTAGATTTGGGTATTATGACTCTGACCCCACAAACGAAAATATCAGTTTTGTTATTAATAAAAATATTTTCCTAATAAAATTTCACATTCACAAATGGAAATTCTCCAACTGTAAACCTGTCTTCTCTGTGTTTCTAAAAGAAACGGAAAACTATTTGAATGTAATCTCAGTATCTACTAATAAGAAAGCTATAAGGACTGTTAGAATTTTTTTTTTTGTGGTTGACATTGTGATGTATGTTTATACTTTTGTATGTTTTTGTTTTCTGCATTAACAAAAAAAGAAAAAGAAAAAACAAGCTCTCGCAGTGATTCTTTTTCTGCAACATGTCGTGCCTTGTATTACTAAATATGTAAATAATATTTGACCTTCGATCGTCTCAGTCTGCAAAGATGAGCTCTCAGGAGACATGGAGCGGCGGCGTCTTCCTCCTCCGCTTGTCCTTCAAGGCAGCTTGAAGTAAGCTTGTGTTACTGAAGTGACCAATAACATCGACACAAGTTTTTCATGTTAGATTGTGCTACAGTTGGTTGCGGGTTATTACTGTCATTCAGTAACACAAGCTTACTTCAAGCTGCCTTGAAGGACAAGAGCTCATCTTTACAGACTGAGACGATCAAAGGTCAAATATTATTTACATATTTAGTAATACAAATTACCGTGAGAGCTATCCAATATGTGCACCATTCTCTGGCGCCACTGAGTCCATCAAAAGCTCAAGATCCAATCAGAATAGATCACTGTTAACCCCGCCCCCACGAGAAGTTTGTCAAAACTCCAAACGAAAAACTGCGAAACAAAAGCGAAATCTGTGGCAATGCATTCAGAATCCACGATCAGCGAAAACAAATCTTTGAAAAACATTAACAAAAATGAAACGTATTTGAAGAGCATGTTACATTTGTGCAACTGTGTTGATTTTTTTTTTTCTTCTTTTGTAATGGCATATTTTTGATAGTTTCTGAAAAAGTTACGTTCATTTTTATTGAAGCAGAATAATTCCATAGAGGTTGTGGTTTTCTGTGCTCGTAGAAGAAATGTGGGCATGTAATTTCATAGCAGCAGAAAGACTATCTTAATGCACAGAGTTAGTATATTATATATTATATACTCATGCTGCCAAAACGAGCATTGATTAAAGAGTTGTGAATGACAGGTGCTGAAGGAGCGTGGATGGAAAAGGAACCAGACGAATCACTGACTTCAGTTTCATTTTTGTTTGTTGATAAATTGACTTTGATGTCACACTAAGAAAAAATGCTTCTGAAAATTAATCTGGTCACACTTTAGTTTAGTGTTCATGCTTTCACACTTGGTTCGCTTGCCTGGTCTGAACCCGAGTTCGATTGCCCCCGCCCCCACTGGGCTGTGTTAATATTATGTTATTTGGGTCCGAACCCGGTTAATTTGCATCATCAAGCCAGCAGCTGTTTACCCCTTTGTTTAGTAATGGCGTCGCAGGAGAAGGCGGCATATGCATAACATTACTCTATGCACTTTTATGTATTTAAGTTTTTGAACCGTTCGTTTTGTTTACAAAGCTTCGGTACATAATGGCACTTATGTCTGTCTTATGAATGTACTGCAAATGATCTGAAGAACACAGAAGGCGTACAGAAATGAAGACATACACCTCTCTGTTTGCAGCACGTCAGTCACGCTTGTCAGGAAAGGGAGTGAAACACATTTTTATCAAATAATATGTCATTAATGATGGTTCACTTCCGCCGATTTAGTATGATTGCATTCACATCAGCAGTGAACCGTACCGGAGTTCTCATGAACTGTACCTCAGACCACCCTTTTTAAGATCAGGTACGGTTCTTGGGTGCGCACCCGAGTTTGGCGTTCACGTCATCCAAACAAACCGAACTCTGACGTCAAAAGAACCTGGGTGTACATCAAAAGTGCTAGTGTGAAAGCAGCCTTAATGTACGTAAATAACAAAAAGTAATGGTTCACATTGTTATTGGAATAGTAATTAATAGTAGCTCAGCTGGTAGAGGATGATGCTTGCAACGCCAAGAGCATGGGTTTGAATCCCATTGCTTCAGATAGGATACCTAAATATAAAAGTGTTGGATTTTTGCAAACGACAGCTTGCTGCAATTTTTTTGTCCAGCTTTCCCTCAAGACTTTTCTCTAAGCCATTTTACTATACAAGGTAGCATTTATTTTTGGCATCTTCTTTGCAAAGAGAGGAGGGATAAAAGAGAGAATAGCACAGTAATGAGAAACGGAGTACGACCCACAGTGCTGAGGAAATAGGGGAATGATTGTCACTAAGGGAGGGACGGTCCAGGGAAAAAAGATGGAGGGAGGGAATGCTGGGGAAATGTGTTTTCGATTAGCAGGAGCACAACGACTCTAGTTTGACTGCTTTACTGTTAGATTTCCAAGTGAGTGTTAGAGGGAGACTGAATGAGTGAGAGGACGGAGAGAGTGACAGAACAGGGTGAAAGGGTAAGTTGGGCAGAGAACAAGAGAGGTGTGATTTTTGGATGGCCTCATGTGAAATGGGAAAGGGTGAATGGAAGAGAGAGGGTGTGTTTAAGTGAGATGGGGTTAGTAATTGTAGAAAACATTGAGAACTTGGAGTAGAGAGAAGGAAGGCAGGGCTCTAAGTTCTGGAGCACAGTTTATAGTTGTGGTGATTTCACAGAAAACAACTTTCTCAATATAAAATACCACCACTAATGAAACAACACTCCGTAAAATGGCCCTTGGAGCTTTTTCTCATAACCGTTTATGTAGTGTTCCAATGAATTCTTAATAGCCGTTCTGGATAACCTTTTAACCTAGGCTCTCAGCGGCGCATAAAGAAACTGTCCCCTTCTGTTGCTCTTCCATGTTTTTTTTTTTCTTTTTCTTTCCTGGTCTTTCATTCACTGGCAGTCATAAAAAGGGCTTGAAAAGGTGACTGGATCCTCTGTCTCCCAGAGGTCCTTTTATGATGAGGTCACTAATCGGACTCACCTCTCATGACTTGACCCTCAGAAAGCACCTGTGCTTAGCACAGTACTAACTTACTCAGTGGCCTTTTGTTTTGGAGGTGTGAAAGGGGCATAAGATTACTTTTGTCAAGCCCCCCAGTACTTTATTTTGTGCATTCCAAAAAACTTTGTTCTGTCTTTTATAATCCAAGTAAGTTTATAAAAAGGCTCTTACAAAGGATTGGAAAAAGGGATTGTTAATTTTTTCTTCACTGCTTAGAATTTCCTATTACCATGAAAAATTCTGATCCTCCTTTCCAAATATTTATAGTTATTAGGGATGCACCGATCATGATTTTCTAGGGCTGATTCCGATTTTTTTATTTTCAAGCAAACTGGCCAATTCCGATACCGATTTCAGATTGTTGTTTTTTTTAGCAACAAACAAGAAAGAAGGAAAGTATGCATAAACGAGATGAAACTGGCTTTTGGATATTGAAAACAATAACCGTAGCTATCTGAACTTAACGCCAGTGTCTGCACAGTAAGTAGTCTACATTCAATACAAACATAGATGGTACAGACATCAGCATTTAGCTTTTGATTTTGAATTGGGTTGAATCTACATAGAACTGGCCTTAAATGAAAACATTAACTGTAACCATGTGGAATTAAAAGCAACAACTGCATAGTTATACAATTTCAAACACAATCAACACACATTCAATAAGAGGTTTCTTAATCAGCATTCAGGATTAGTTTTAGTTTTTACATTTTGGTTAAAAAAAATAAAAAGGCCTTTACCAGTAATACAAGCCCAAATAAAAGTAGGGCTATGCTATATAAATAAATTATTCCAAAATGTTAAAATCAGATAATGTTGGTGCGAACAAAACAAAGATGCAAAGTGTTTCATTCGACCAATTAAAAATAATATATATTTATATATATATTTTTTTATTTAAGCTAATGAAAAATAAATAACTATTGTCTCAAGTTAAATCATTACCCTTAAATTTTTTAATTGGATGAATGAAACTTTTTTTCTGTGTGCTACAGCAAGTGATTTTAAAATCAAATAAAGTCCATTTAATTTTAAGATAAAATAAAAATAATCATCCTATACAGAACTGATGTTTACTTCTGGCTTTTTAAATGTGTATGCAAGTTCTGCTTTACTAAAAAAAAAAAAAAAAAAAAAATTGTCACATATTTGTTGAGAAGTTGAGCTGAACATCCCTTCACAGGTACAGTATGCTCGTGCAACTTCAGTGAGCAGGAAAGGGGCTCTTATTTGTGCGGCAGTACACCAACGTCTGTTCGCGTCCTGCTATCTGTGCCTCAGACGTGTAGATCTGCACTTCCAGGGCTGATCGCCTGCCCGTGTCCTGTGCACAGATTTCACAATAGTTCCACGCAAATGACATGATAGCGAATGATTACAATGTAGTCTTTTATTATATTTAACGTATTTTAAGCAAAAACCATCCGGTTCCTATTTATGGCCGGTCAACCGATGCATTCCTAATAGTTACATGAGTATTGTAAGGCTGGTTCACACAAAAATGGATATTCTGAAATTATTTCATAGTCTTATGACTTGTTTCGTTCTGTGGCACACTATGTGATGTTTTGCAAAAGTGGTCTTGCTCATAATGGGACTTGGCTGAACTCCAAATAGGTACCATAAAAGTAGTTGATAAGCCTTCTTGAAACATTTCATTCCATTGGTGTTTACATGTACAACAAAACTATCAAAAATCGGCTCATAAAAACATAACAAAAGAAAACCTTATCTCCAGTTTTGATGAAAAAACTGATACCGTGGTAAATTAATTTAATCTACTGGTAAAAGTGCTGAGTCCAATTAAACGGATGGGCAAAAATAGTTTTTTTGCCAAACTGTTTGACTTTCATCTGGTAATATCTGTTTACAGGATCTTACATGTTGTCAGTTTATTAAGCATTATCCATGTAAAATTGTGAATGTGATCATATTCTTTTATCAGTATGAAGCAGTGCATTTTCAAAAACCACTTAAAATACAAATATTACTGAATTGTTTATTCATTTAATTTTACTTCAGCTTTCTGTCTGGCCACATAGGGTATCATTGAGAACTATCCACTATGCAGAACAATCAAAAGACCCTGTGGAGTTTGGATTTTAGTGACTAGATTTACCCTGTCCTTAGTTGGATCATTCAAAGTCGTTTTTGTGGTGGTAGTGATGCATGTTTGCAAATTCGTTCTGTGTTAATAATTAAATTAAAGGTTAAGGCTGTCTCAGAAGTGTGGCTAATTTGTCTTTTGGTCGTAACACCCCCTCTCTTGTTTTTATCTCCTCAGTTTGAAGGTGAGCAGGCTGGGCACCTGGGAAAGGACGACTGCTTCAACCCAACAAGGATTTTTTTCCAACCTCTGCTTTTCCCCCTTCCCCATCCCCTCCATTCCACTTCCTTCTTCCTACCTGACATCTGCACAGTTCTCCAGTACCTACCTATACTTGCGAGTGAGAACATCCTGTCCCACTCAAGCCCCACTTGTTCCCCCAATCACCAATGGATCAGAGGACACAGGGGGGGGCCTCTACACCGCCCCCGCTCCCTGTCAATATCCCTTCAGCAGAACGCGAGAACGAGGGAGTAGGAGGAAAAAAGGACGATGAAGAGGAAAAGAAAAAACGAGAGAAACCAAGAGATGGGGCACAAAGTGAAACTTGTGCTGCTGAAAGTGGGACTAGTGACCAACAGCAGCAACCAGCACAGTTCTCGGTCAAAGAAACTAGTTACTCAGAGGGAAATGTCAAGCTCAAGATAGGCCTACAGGCCAAGCGCATGAAGAAGCCTCCTAAGATACTGGAGAACTATGTCTGTCGTCCAGCCTTCCGAGCCACTGTAAGGCATAGTGGAGGACGAGGTGGAGGACGTGTTAATCGTGGGGCCGCAGCCAGTGATGGGTGCAACCACACTTCTAGCCCAAGTCGTGGAAAAGAAGGAGAGAAAAGCCCCTCTATCAGCCGAGGAGCATCTCTATCATCCAGTGCTCCTGCTGCTTCATCTCCCTCACCTTCTCTCCCTCCTCCCGTTTCCACCAGCCCAGTTACTCCTGTGAATGGAAGTGCTCCAGCAAAAAAGGTAAGGTTGTTTAACTTTTCATGCAACATTACTTAAGACATCGTACATAAAGAAAGAGACTAGCTGAAATTACATTACAAAGAAACCAACAGTGACATGATTGAAAGTGCAGGACAAATTCAAATATCATTCTCACTCCACTTTCCTAGCTAATGTGGTTTCATCAGATGAACAAGCTTTTCAAATCTTGCTACATTTTCTTTCTCACTCTCCTCTTTTCTGGTAATGTAAACACTTAAAACACTTTTTATTTAATTTTTTTTCTTTTCTACATTTCTTTGTCATAAAAATGCTTTTCTGTCTGACCCAGAGCATTCTTTTTTATTCTCCATCGTTCTTTGTCTTAATTCTGTGTCATAATGTATTGTAACCCTGTTAGTTGTGGCCTAATGGTTAGAGAGTCGGACTCATAAACCAAAAGCTTGCGGGTTCGAGTCTCATACCGGCAGGGATTGTAGGTGGGGGGACTGTTTGTTCAGCGATCTCTCCCACATTCAATACCATGACTGAGGTGCCCTTGAGCAAGGCACTGAACCCCGAACTGCTCCCCGGGCACCACAGCACAAAACTGCCCGTCCACTCCTTTGGGTGTGTCTGTGTGTTCACTGCTGTGTGTGCACTTTGGATGGGATAAATGCAGAGCACTAATTCCAAGTATGGGTCACCATACTTGGCCAAATGTGACTTTACTCTCCCCTCCTCTATTTCACACACATATTTCCTTTCTCCTCCCATCTCTCTCTAAAGTCCTTATGCTGTTTTATTGATTTGGAGGGAATTATGATCCAAAATTCAATCAATAAAGAGGAATTGTAGTGGCATACACATATTGCCAAATATAAAATGTGATTATTTTGGTAATAACTAGGTAAAAAAAACAGCACAGTTAATAATGCATAATTTCTTTGTGTTCCATTATTTTTTATAGTACACTGAATTAAAAATATGTACAATTATTTTCACCGTTTTCTTCTTTATATGCATACAGGCTCCTCCAAAACTTGCCTGTAAGTCAGAGGGAAAGGCTGATGTAAAATCCGTTGCTTCTTCAGAGAGACCCCTTAATCTTCATCGCCCAATGACTGAAAGCAAATCACCCTCCTCCGGAAAGAAAAACCACCTTCCACAAACCAACTCTGCTCCTACCCCATCGCCACTGACAATGCCCCCAGCTACTACATTGCAACAGGACCCCAAAGCAGATGGGATCTTAAAAACTCCTCAATGCAATTTTACTGAGGGGCAGAAGGAACAAGACAGGGGAATTTCTGTCTGGGGTACTCCTACAGTTACTGAGAAGCTCGCTCAGCTCATAGCTACATGTCCACCATCAAAGTGCCCTAAGCCAAAAGCCCGAAAGGTGTCACCAGCTCCAGCACACAGTAGCTCGCCTCCCTTAATTTCTAATCTGCAGCGCCCTGAACGGGCTATGGCCAATAGGAACACCTATTCCAGGGCGGTGCACCTTGCCCCAGCACCACCAGTTTCACGGCCCCCAGGTCGCCCATATGGGTCCAAAAATAAAGACAGTATTCTGGAGAAATTTTCTGGCACCTCTAAAAAAGAGGAATCAGATGGACTTTCAAAAGGGGTCACCAGTTGCAACAGCAGCACAACCACCACCACCACTAGTACTGCACTGTCTCAAAACAGTAGTCGCTTGACGACATCCACAAATGATAGCACTGACAACAGTACAACCAATGGTATGAAATCTCAATCTCGTCTTGGGCTTTGCCCATCTCATTCTTCCTCCATGATGTCTCTTTCATCACCACCACCACCATCTTCCTCTTCTTCATGCTCCTCCTTAGAAAGAATAGAAAGTACAGGCTGCCACATGTGTTTACCAGTCTCAATAGCCTCACGGCCTAGAGCAAGCCCCTCCCGCATCGAGGAATTTACTGAGAAAGACAAAGAGCGTCACCGAGACAAAGACACAGACAGTCCCAGAGATTTAAGTAAGGGCTCTACTCCAGCTTTGCAAGGAAAGCAAGATGCTAAAGAAAGGTGTTCTTTGACAGCTCCTCGAAGTGAGAGGGGTAAGAGCTCAAGTCCAGTCAAACGTAGTCCCAATCAGGAAAGTCGTGTTAATAGGGTACCAAGTCCTACTGAGTCCACCAAATGCACTATTTCACCTTCATACCCTTCTGGTGCCAACATGAGCCCACCACAACTATGTGATGACACTGGCACTCTATCTCCTGCATCACCAGCTGAGCAGGATTCAAAACCTTTTAAGAAGCGGAGAGGACGACGGCCTCGCTGGACAAAGATAGTGAGTCGCACCCACAAGTTTTCACATGAGCCTGCTTCTATCCATCAGAAACCAATGACATCAGGATTTTCCTCGTCATCCCCTACTCGGCAACCTGTGGAACAGAGTCCTTCTGGTAATCGGATGTCCCCTGTTGCTTCAGAATATTTTGATTCTTCACCCAAGAAGAGGGGACGGCCCAAGTCCAAAATGCCTCGGTTAGATGCACCAGCACGTGGCCGCACCCCAAACAAACTGGCACCCTCAAAAGTCTTCTCCAGTCTGCTCAAATCTAAAGAAGAGCAGGATCCCCCTGTTTTGCACCCTGAAGTGGACTTTAATCCACCTAAACTCATGCAAAGAAAGCGTGGACGTCCCAAGCGCTCGCCGCCAACCCTTCCACAAGAAACCCAGCCCCCAACACTTGCTCCTGAGTCGGGGGATGCATTAGTAGGTGAAAAACCTTTTCGTAATAAGGGCAATGGGCAGCTAATTATGAAGACAATTATAGGCAAAATTAATAAGATGAAGACAGTAAAACGGAAAAGGCTCCTCAGCCAAATACTTCTTGGGCCGAAACCAGGGACTGAGCAGGAAAGCTCAAGAAGCAGCGGAGTGCCGGGGGTTGCGGCTGCTACCAAACCACGGTCTCTATCATCAATTGCTGCTACATTTGGGGGCAGATTAGGACCCCAGATCAACGTTAGCAAAAAGGGGACAATATATATGGGTAAAAGGAGGGGTCGTAAGCCAAAAACATCAGCTAATCTCTCGCCAGGTGCCCCCACACCCCCTCCTGAACCTTTCTTGTCACCAAACACTTCGTCCCCACACCATCATCACCAGTCACAGGCCTTACAAAACCAGCAACACCACTTGCCTCCATCTGAGGTGTTCCCGTCGCCTTCACTCTCGCAGTCAAGTGGAGGCCAGAGTCCCATCAGTGATGCTAGCTTTGTTGAACCTGGCTCAGTGCATTTCTCATCACACCCACACTACAGCCATTCCCATCAGGGCCACCACTCATTTTCCTTTCCTCCACCTACTTTTTCAGCCCCCTCTGCTCGCACTGTAGCAAGCTCCTCATCATCCACCGCAAACCAATCTCAAAAGAAATCATCTTGCCGGGGTTACCACCATCACCACCACCACTACCGGCAGCACTACCATTATCGAAAATTTTCTCCTCCAAGGCCACTATTGCCCACGTCTCCTGCTCCTCTTAGTGAGCTGAAGGAGGCCACACCTTCCCCAGTAAGTGAATCACACAGTGAAGAGACAGTACCCAGTGACAGTGGAATTGGGACAGACAATAACAGCACCTCAGACCGTGGGGAAAAGGCTGGCAGTGCAAGTGGCTTAGCTGGTGTAGGGGTCTCGCAGGGTATGGCAAGTGGACTCTTAATGCCTGGTGTCATAGGTCCAGCCATGGGAGCTGGAATGGGTCTTTCTTCGAGAGGTAGAAGGAGGCACTCATCTACAGTTCTCTTGGAACGTCCCTCACCTACACCCTCCCCACTTGGAGCGAGGGCATCACCTGATACAAGAAGACCGCACCCAGCTGCCCCATCTCCTGCTTTGGTTGGACATAAAGAGAAGCACAAGCATAAGTGCAAACGCCGTGGACATGGCTGCCCCAGCTATGACAAACTAAAAAGGCAAAAGCGAAAACGCAAGAAGAAGTACTTGCAACTGCGGTCACGCCGACAAGACCCAGACTTCTTGGCTGATTTGGATGAGATCTGTGTGCAGCTCAGTGATGTACGAATTGGTCATCGCACACCAACACTTTGTTTGGGTAGCAGTTTGGGTCTGGGTGCTGGAGCAGCAGGCCCAGGCCGCGGGTCTGCCATGGGAAGTGCCAGAGCCAGCAGCAGCCTTGGAGGTGGAACCAATCCACCACCCCATCATTATCTACATAGAGATCTCTTGCCCACCATCTTCAGGATCAATTTTAGTGGATATTATTCACCCCACCCAGCCTACCCATGTGATTCACTTCATTATGTCCATAAGCCAGATCTTAAAAAGAAAAGAGGGCGACCACCTAAGCTTCGAGAATCAATATCAGAAGTACCTTTTGTACCTGGGTTAGGCTTTCCCATCTCCAGTGGAGGTTTCTATCACCCTTCTTATGGTGTTCCATACTCTTCTACTCCAATGGGACTTGGCTACTATCGTGGTTATACCCCAGCAAGTGCCCTGTACTCCCACCCCCATCACCAGGCTCCTCACTCTGGCCCATCCCACCATGTTCATTCCCCTTCTTTTCCTCCACCCCCTCCTCCTTCTTATGTCCATCATCATCACCCCTCCCACTTGCTTCTTAACCCTTCCAAATTTCACAAGAAGAAACATAAGCTGCTTAGACAAGAGTATCTAGGTGGTGGTCGTTCATCAGTACTCTATCCTGCAATGTCGTCCGAGCTGTCATTTGGCTGGCACCACAAACACAAGCATAGGCACAAGCACCGTGATCGCTGTGGAGAAGAGGAGGGTGATGTTGGTGGAGTTGTAGGTAGCATTGGAGGCAGAAGTGGAGGAGGTGAGGGGTTGGGTATTGGAAGAGGGGAAAGAGGGAGTGTAGAGTCCCTGCAGCGTTGCCGGTTTGGGCGAGATAGCTCTGCTGACTCCAGTGCTAACAAACAGGCAGCTTCTGCCAACTCCCCTTCCTCTTCCTCCTCATCTTCTGCAGAACGGTACAAGCGAAAAGAAGCGTCTATGTCTTGTCTTGGGCCTTCAAGACTGTCTTTGAACAGCATGAGCCGGGGACATCATCCTATTGACTCCTGGTTCAGGATGGGAAGTTCTGATACTGACTACTCCAAACTCTCTAGAAACCAGTCCCTTTCTGGCTCTGGTGCATTCTCTGAAGGACATGTGCAAAATACAGTGGAGTGCTCGGAGAGTGATGAAGAAGATCCTGCTTCCCCCATTGAGGAGGCAGAGACCAGCCACCACACCAACTTGTTCACATCTGCACTATCTCAAACCTCCCTCAAACGGAGTCGTAGCAAAAAAGGTGGATCATCGGAGAGCACCAGTCTTTCAAGATTGAATCAGACAGTGAGAAGAGATCGTTCAAAATCTGCAGAGAGAAGAGAGATGGGTAAGTGAGAAATCTTAAAACAAATGCTGATATTGTGAAGCTTATTGGACTTTCAATACTTTTGTTCTATGATCATGGCTTACATTGCAAACATGCTCCGTTCAGAAATGTTCTTGTATTTTTTATTTATTTATTTGTTTTTTTATTTACATGTTGTCGTCAAACGGCTGAAGCTGATTGGATTTCAGTACTTTCTGTTAGTGTTCTGTCTATAAGGGTCAGGCCATCACATCAAAAACATTTTGCATGGTCTGTTATAGACTAAATGTGACCCTGGACTAGGGCTGTGCGATTTGGGGAAATTTTGGAAAGTCAAGATTCAGCTTAATATTGTCAATAGTGTGCAGCACAGTATGGGTATATCAGTATCTTGCAGATAAAATTAAAATAATCAAATAATAGAAACCATTCCATTAAACCATTGGGCATTATTTCAATAATAATTACTGTTGTTCTATTGTTTCCCCTCTGCCAGATTACACACTTTGCATTCAGTTAACAGATCCATACGAATCATGCATGAAATAGAAGTTTATAAACTTAAACGATAGCTTTATGTGCTTTACAGATGAACTTGAAGTCTTTATTCATTCGAGATGTTCAATAATAGATAATCTTTGGCTCGGTAATACAAGTTCATGATCCGATTAGTGAACCAATGATTCTTTTGAGACAATCTTTTAAAATAATAATTTATTTTGTTTAACTAAACCAGTGTGGAAACCAGTGCTTCCAGGGCTCACAAAATCATTAGCCCCACGTCCCGGGGCTATTGTGTTTTCCAGTCCGATGGGCTATCGTGAATAGTGATGTAAAATTCATAACTTGCTTCGCGTTGTTCACTCGCTTGAAGAGGTGAAATGGATCGTATCTGATTGTTTGCACTTGTTTCTAAATATTGCTGGTTCAAGCTTTTTAAACAATTCGTGCGCGTAAGGAGCTTGTCACTCATTCAAAGCACGCGCTGCGAGCAGCATTTCAGACAATGCGCATACAGTGAATTAATTCATCTTTCGCATATCATAACTTCTGAACGAACACATACACACACAATTATATCAAAATAATTGTCTCTGCAAGTATTCTCGTAAACACAGTTGGTTATGTTTTAAGTGAACGTATACAGTGGCCTGCTGTTTAGATAAATTCGCTGTTCTGGAAAAATCTGTCTCTCTCTCTCTGTTTTTTAGACGATGTGAAAGGGGGCGTGTTTTAAGATACACAATGGAGTAGACCAAACTAAACAGGGAGGGAGGGCAAAACACTCATCCAAACAAATGCTTCATTAAATTGGTGGTTATTGCCGGCTTTGGTTGCAATACTCTTATCGCATATCTTGCACTTTGCTGACTCGGCATCCACTTTTATAAAGTGTAGCCACACTTTAGACCTCTTTGGCATTGTAAAACGAAAACATTTTGAGAAAAAACAACTACACTTGTGTTGTGTGACTACGAGTATCTTCAGAAATCCTCCCCGTCACGTCGCGTGGTGGTGGACAGCCAATCATGGCGAATTTAGGTCCTTAAATGCACATATGCTACAAGCTCACACAGACACAGCCGCTTGCCAAAAAAAAAAAACCGCCAACTTGGCTTTTGGAACCGAAATTTGGCACCGACTTTTGGAACCGAAATTTGGCACCGAAAGATAAATAATTTTTCGATACTCATAGTATCAAAGTTTTTCTTTCGATACCATAAAGGCATCGAAGTTCGGTACCCAGCCCTAATTTGTAGCAATAGCAAAAAATACATTGTATGGGTCAAAATGATTTATTTTTCTTTTATGCCAAAAATCATTAGGATATTAAGTAAATATAAATAGGTATTTAAAAATTTTCCCACTGTAAATTAGGGCTGTCACTTTTAGTTCGAAAATCGATTGCAAAATACACTATTAATCTTAAAATAATTAAACAATTAAAAAATATAGATGTAACAAAACTCACAACCAAGCAGAAAAAGAAAATAAAGAATTCAGAAAGTGCAGTATACGTTGCGAAAGCTAGACAGTAGGGCTGGGACAACGCGACGTCGACGCAAAATATGCACGTCGATTCGTCAGACCCAAAACAAAAATGGCGGCGTCGGAGAGTAGAAGCAACTCGACTCGCTCCTCAGACTTTCAGACGTGCTAGATGACACGCAGTCGTTCCACTAAACGTTCGAAATGTGCATAGCAGTGGGGGCGCGAGGACTGGAATTGAGAACCGCTGCTCTAAAGTATGGGAATTCTTTTTTGTTATTTTCATCTGAAAGAATTACAAGATGCACTTATTTCAGTAACCTCGGCCTTTGTGTTTTCAAGGCTTCAAGGTTTTATTGAACGCTACCTCGGACTAAGAAAAGCATTACTTTGCACTTTATTGTGCAAAATAAAATGCACTAATGGTTTCACTTTTCACTAATGTTTTATTTTGGAATTTTAAGAGCAATAAACATATATTGCAATGTTAAGGAATTCATGTTTTTTTTTCATTCAGATATGTAAATCAACATGTATAAATTGCTATTAGTCAATTAATGGGGAGATAATCGAGAATCGAATCGGACTGGGAAAAATTAATCGTTAGATTAATCGTTGCTTTGAAAAAATAATCGCTAGATTAATCGTTTAAAAAATAATAGTTTATCCCAGCCCTACTAGACAGAAAATACCAGCAATTTTACGCACCTATAAGACCCAGTGACGTCGAAAGCGACCTCTTATGCTGCGTTCACACCAAACGTGAATAGAGCGTCTGGTGCGAATAATTTCAATGATAAGCCAATGTAAAGGCGCGTTTACGCGCACTGGAGGTCTCGCCGCGCGGTAGCCTTGAATTCGCCTCATTCGCGCATCTAGTTACACGAGATTCTGAGTTATGAAAAGGACCGTTGCAAGCTGAGAGCGACCGGCTTTTGTGGTGGAAAATTGGTAGTAATACCCCCACCTTGCGCAGCTATACCTGAGTATCCCCGGACATCAGTGCGGTCGGAGCGTGTTTTCTCAACAGCTGGACATACAGTGAATAAAAAACGCTCTGCTCTGCCTAGTGTGTGTCGGTTACGTTCAATAAAAAAACAAACACGGCCTGTTCTCAAGTCCATTTAAAGTTTCATTTTTTTGAACAGTTGTTTGAAATTAATCAATATTTAAAACAATCTTGGAGATTTTTTAAATGCCTAAATCAATGCAGCCGGGTTGAAGCCTGCAGTGATGTTTTTCTTTTGTTATGGCAGCCGTCACCTCTCCATATATATTTTATCGAGAGTGTTGCACTCCTGTTGCTGTTTGTTATTCTACCAGAAACTTCATGCCAATAAATAAGAAATATTGCTGACTTGTGCATTTCCAGCGCTCTCTTTACGTTCGTCTGTTATTTGAAATTGAAAGAGGAAACGTCTTTTTTAGACATGGAAAATCGATTTTACAATCGATTCAATGAACATTTATGTCTTAAAAATCCAAAATGATTTTTTTTCACGAAAGTGACAGCCTTACTGTAAATATATTCAAACTTAATTTTTGATTAGTAATATACATTGCTAAGAACTTCATTTGCACAACTTTAAAGCCAATTTAAAGCCTAACAAACAATACATCAATGCAAAGCTTACTTATTCAGCTTTCATATGATGATTTAGAAAAATTTACCCTTTTTTATAGGTGTGAATGGAAGGAAGAGTTAGTTAATGAATTGGTGAACATATGTAGCCTTGCTTGCTTAGGCAGTCATTGATATGTGATTTGAGCAAAGCGTTAACCATAAGTATTAAATCCTAACATAATAGTGGGGAGAAAATAACAATGAAAAGAAAGATGTGGAAGAATGGGTTTGACTGATGGAAAGATAAGATTAATAGAACATAATAGACTAGACTTTGTTGAAAAGTGAGTTAGACTGAGAGTAAGTTAATTAAAGGGATAATGGAGGATAGAGGGAACACCGTTAATGAAGCCTTGCACACATGAATACATGTAGCTTGTTTTTTAATGAATCTGTGAGACTATCTGAGAGTTATTTTCAGATGCATTAGAATTTGGCTTTTAGGAGATGAGTATAAATTTCTACACCATCTATAATCCAATTTATCTCCACAATTCCCCATTGTTATTTACCTGCTAATAAATGTGTTTTATAGAAAGATGATCTAACCTTGAATTTGAGAATTTAGCCTAGTCACAGTGTTATTATAGAATTTAACCTATTCCTGCTGTTATTCGTATTGAATACTGCTCAACCCTCTACGCACACCTTGGCAATATAATCACCAATGGCTAGTCAATTTTTCAGTTTACTCGCCAGACTGATATACTATTTTAAACACACACACACTCACACATATATATGATAACAATCAGCTTATCTTTGTAAAATGGCACAGCTTCTTAAATCTTAGCTTCTTAATCAGTCAGTCAAGCATTATATTATGGTATTAAGCACTATTTATTGATAGAACTTTAGGGATTAGAACTAAAACTTGATAACCATGTATGAATGCATATTTGCCATTTTAACTGAACTTAAGACTGGTGGTGATACTTAAGATATTGTTGGTCATTCAGGGTTCCTTAAAAAATTTTTTTGTAATAGATCATATTAATTATTTTAAAAGATAATAATACATCTATTTCTACTACCATACTAATAATATGCAATGCACTATGTATTGATGAGCTGCTGGGTTCATGAATATTAATCACATTGTCTGCGTTCGGTCGAACTGATTTGCTGAAATCAAAACAGGGATGGTAATAGATCAGAGCCAGCCAATGAAATTGCCATTTGTGCATTAGCTCCGCCCATTACAACCGCCTTATCTTCTGCTTGTTCTAAAAAACGTAATAATTCTAAATGAACTCCATTATTTTGACAGGAAAATACAACATAGAATATAGTTTACATGTAGCGCATTGATTCAGCGTGGTAAGACACTCGCTCTCTCTCTTTGCATGTGCGAGAAACGGCAAATCGACGGTGAGTCAAGCGCCTTCAAACAGAGTTTACAGTTCATCAAATACAGGTGCTCTGTGCGTCTATTGAGTTGAACTGAAAAGTACAGATCGCTTGATGGAGAGAGAACTCTGAAGCGCTCAGTCAGTGTTCAGCAAGTGAAAATGTGCTAATCTTATAATATCCTTGAACACACACACTGGCGAGTAAAATCTAAGAATTAGAGCCAATGGCTAACTATAGACATCATTTAGTCGCATGGAGTAAAATTTAGTCGCATATGCGAGTGATTTACTCACAATGTAGAGGGTTGCTAAAAGGCCAGTCATTAATACTTGCTGCAAACAGTCCTTTGGAATACACTGGATTTTATTTTATTTTATTTAAACCATTGTTTTCATAATAATTGTCTCTGTTGACTATAAGTTTTTGCATTTTGGTAATTTTGACTGCTTGATTTCTTGAAACATGGGGGACAGTGGGAGATGGGGTGACTTCTGTTAATTGTTATTTTTAATTTGTTTAATTTTTGTGAATATTTTTTTTTTTAGCCACTCAACCCACCTTTTGTTTTAATATCATAGGAAATGTGTCCGGCACGCAGAACCGAGTTAACCAGTCCATTGTTCCTGAGGTTTCTGAGGGTCCCCATCATCGGCACCATCATCACCATCACCCTCCTCTGTCCCTCTCACACTCTGCCTCTTGCCTTTCTCACTGCACTCTTGACCAGTCTGGAAGCACCGCAGCTCTCCGGCCCTCCAGCCGCCAGGCTAGTCCCTCCACATACTCCTCCCAGCCTGCATGCTGCCGTGACTCCCCCCCTTCACATCACTCACATCGGCCCCCTCCCAAAAATAACCTGCACCATGTCAACAAGATCCTCCGTGCAAAGAAGCTCCAGAGACAAGCACGCACAGGAAACAACGTGGTGAAAAAACGAGGTCCAGGCCGTCCCCGCAAGCACCCTCTGCCCTCGCCTCCCCCGTCGCCCCCACCACAGACATTGGAACAGGAGAACCACCCTTTACCTGAAAGGCACAGAGGAAGTGTTCTGTGGGAGGGAGACACCGTGGTTGACGTCATTGAGTCTGTAATACAGAGTCAGCGCAGAAAGGGACGCAAGAGAAAATGCTGGGAAAGGGAGACAGAAGTAGGTGAAGAGGAAGAAGAGGAACCGGAGGAGGAAAAAGAGGTGGAGCGAGAAGAAGAACGACCAGCTGCTAGAGAGGAGGATGTGATGGCGAGAGCTAGAATAGAAGGAGGAAGGGGATGGTTGACGCAAGAGGACGGTTTTCGCAGGTATGTGTTACAAAATATGCAACTGTTCAAAATTTTCAATATTTATTTTTTTGAAGAAATGACTACGTTTATTCAGCAAGGATGCATTAAATTAATGCATGAAATTCTGTTCATATGAGTTTTCTATTCATGTATCATGGTGTAAACAAAAAATTAACTCCTTCCTCGCCAAACTGAATTTTCCGGGCATATATGTTTAAGATGGTATACGGTAAGAAAGGCCCTTGCGCATGTTCTGAAAGAGTTTGGGATTTTTGGATCAAAGAAAGAAGCATAGACCGTGATCAGCACAAACTAGAAGGAGTAACAAGAATGTAGGTCAAAATATCAGATAGAAAAACCACAGAGGTATACCGCTGATGTGTTGATGGATTCAGAGGCCGATCACTCATTATTTGATCATTCTGAATCTATCGGGACAAAGTAGTAGTTGAGGGAGATGCACATGCTGTCACAGAAAGTTCTAGATCTCTAACCGTCAATCTGGACGAAGTCCACCTGTGTGTCTTAAGAGTGGACAGTGACAAATCAGACTGTGACACTTCGGACAGTGAGTGGATGCATTCAAGCTCAAGGTCTCATTTGCCGTTCCCAGGTGTCAGAGCGGATAGAGGTAAGATAAGATAAGAAAATGGCTGAGAATGTGTTCTGTCTTTGTGCACATTTACCACACCGTCGGATAATACAAAAAATATATATACACCATAGCATTTTTATGGATAAATGCATACACACACACACACACACACACACACACACACACACACACACACATATATATATATATATATATGCATATGCGAATATGCAATTTTGGATCTTAGTAAAAATACATATGTACTATAATATTTGTGTATGAATGTGCATACATTTATGTGTGTAGCTGTGTGCATAAATACACAAATGTGTAATGGCCAAATTGTTGCACATTTACCACACTGTTATGTGTATTTATATGTATATATGTGTGTATCTGTGTCCGCTTATTGAAAATAATTACAATTATTCCTATAATTATTTATAGGTAGAACGCAGCAAGGCAGAGGTCGGATGCGGCAAGTACATCAACATGGTGCTGCTGGTGACCAAACAAGGACCACTGTGAGCCATCCGGCTGGAGATGCTGAACCTGAGTGGCATGAAATGAACTGCCAGCCAAAAAAAACATTCCTTTACTGAGAATCCTGGGCCTGTTGGCGATGGCCATGCCGCTGCTCTTGAGTCAGAACAACCTGCAGACTTTGAGTTGTTAATTTCTGATGTACTGATTCAGAACATTGTTGATCAGACCTACCTGTAAGCAGATCAGTTTAATCAAGCTATGGATGGTACTTCACAACATGCTAGAAGTCATGCATGGAAGCCTGTTAAAGTTTCAGAAATGAAAACCTTCCTGGGGCTTTTGTCATTAAAAGTAAAAAACCTACAGGGTAAGTGTAACTCTCCTCGTTCACCCAGAGTGTTATAAAATCATGGACTAGCCAAGAGTTTGCTGGTAGTGAAGAAGAAAATGACGACCCTCCAATTGAAAACACTCCAAGAGCAACGCACAACACCAGTGGAATGTCAGTTTTGCTGTTCATGAACTTGTTCCAATCCTGCCCAGTCCCAAAAAGCAACACCCAACCAGAGGATACAGAGTTTGTGTACTTAAGGGGTACATACAGAAGGAGACCTCGTTCTTCTGCAAAAGTTGTGCCATCCCCTTATATCCTGCAAAATGTTACTCTGTGTACCACTCAAAAGCAACTTACAGTGCCTAAATTTTATTTAAATTATTTTTTTTTTGTATTTTTTTTTTTTGATGGAAATGACATCTGAATGTATTCTGCTTCAAAATGCACTCCTTTGATAAAAATGTTGTTGTTTTTTCCTTCAGCTTTTTGTTCAGAATGTTGTATTTTGACAAAACCAACCTGTGGTGATTTAAAAAAATTATCAAATGACCATAAAATAAAATGTTTTCTTTTGTTTTAAAGCAGAGGCTTGGATCTTCATTTTGGTATTTAGTAGGTTCATATATTCATAGAAGAAAAATATTCTGCCAGTGGCTGGCAATGTTAAAATAAATAAATAAAAAATAGTTAAAGGAAAATAGTTTAGTACAACTGTTTTCAGTATTTGTAAGTTACTTGAGCATCAAATCAGCATATTAGAATTATTTCTAAAGGATCATGTGACACTAAAGACTGTAGTGATGGCTGCTGAAAATTCAGCCCTTTTAAAAATGAACAGGAGTAAAGTACATTTGAAATATATTAAAATAGAAACATTATTTTGAATTGTAATCCTATTTGCCAGTATGAGTGTTTTTTCATGTATTTTTGATCAAATAAGCTATTTTACAGGCTTGGTAAATAAGTGACTTCTCTCAAAAAATAAAATGAAGTGATCTTACCAACCCCAATTTAATGTTGACTTAAACGACACACAACTCTTATCTCGTAATAAATGAAAAAATTTCTTTTCTTTGCAGTGCACTGGAGGGAAAACCTGATGGCCAGTCCAACCCTGAGCGCACAGGCCCTACTTCCCTGGAACAAGCCCCAAACCCATCTGTGACCAGTCAGCGGGAGAAGAGAGTTGCTAGACCACCCAAAAAGAAGTTTCAAAGAGCGGGGCTTTACTCTGATGTGTACAAGACTGACGAGTAAGGATGAGCACACTCATCAAGCCCTTCTTATCATCTAACTTTCATATACCAGGATAATAAACATAACCTCTTTCCATTTCCCTATCAGTCCTCGCAGTCAGCTGCTACAGCTGAAGAAGGAGAAGTTGGAATACACTCCAGGTGAACTTGAGTATGGCCTTTTCCTGCCCCCATTCATGTTGGTGAGTCTTTCATTTAAGCTCAGCTTGCAGTTGTGACCTAATAGTCTGCAGATTTCGACATGCATCAGTTAATTTAGCACCATATCTAATTGCAGTTTGATTTAGGAATCATTTTTTGACATAACCGTTTTAAAGAGCTATTATTTCAACAAGTAAGCTTGTGGACTTGCCAGTATACAGCTTTCATTGTCAATCCTAACTAGTTCATTATGTATGGCCCCTTGGGCAATCCGGCTGATTAGTTATGGTTTATGAGTTATGAGGTGATTAGTTGATTCAATATTGAAATGGTGCAGCCTCAAGTGAAAGGACAAAGAGATTGAATTAAGAACTGCAATTTGTCTTCTGTGTTTGTCCAGGGAAATACTTGAGACAGAAACGCATTGATTTCCAGCTGCCTTATGACATCCTGTGGCTTTGGAAACATGATCAGGTAGCTCCTTAAAACCACATCTTTCTCTGAGTTGACAACTGCATTTGTCATTTTATGTTTTTTGCTACAAAATCATTTTATTAATACGTATTGTGGTCTTGGTTTCCAATAAACATCCTTAAAACAAGACACATATCTACTTGTAGGATATGAAGTTTATAATCTTTCTTATTTTATTATTAAGCTTCCAGAGAATATATTTTTTCATTAAGTTCATGTTTCTTTCCTCATTGTATACAGTGTGTATATATATATATATATATATATATATATATATATATATATATATATATATATATATATATATATTATTTAAGATGATTTTTTGCAGTGTAATGCCTGATTCTCAGCAAAAATCTTTCTACTAAATTATTAATCTTTGTTCTTTGCAGCTCTACAAGAGACCTGATGTGCCTCTCTACAAGAAGATCAGATCCAGTAAGGAGATTTTCATTAGTTTTTGTCACTACCCATAAGCTCAACAGCTCTGTAGAGCAGAACATACTTGTGTTTCCATAAATATACTGATTTGACAGTTGTTGATTTCTTTATCACTATCCTGCTCTCGTTTTTGCACACATTGTGTTTTGCGTGCGTATGTTTGCAGTTGTTTAAGACTATCACATTAATATTTTCCCTCTTAGATGTCTATGTGGATGTGAAGCCTCTTTCTGGCTATGAAGCCACTACCTGTAACTGCAGGCCACCTGAAGAACACCGCGAGAAGGGCTGTCAGGACGACTGTCTAAACAGGTAAGAGGCTTACACCTTCTCTTTTGCTTACTTATTAGTGCAGTTGTAGTTCATAAAGTGGAGCCCATTGGTTTCTAATCTCTATCTGTCTCAGGATGATCTTCGCTGAGTGTTCTCCAAGTACATGTCCGTGTGGCGATCAGTGTGATAACCAGCGTATCCAGAAGCATGAGTGGGTGCATTCTCTCGAACGCTTCCGGGCTGAAGGGAAGGGCTGGGGGATCCGCACCAAGCAGTCCCTACGTGCCGGCCAATTCATCATTGAGTATTTGGGAGAGGTGGTCAGCGAACAGGGGTTCAGGTAGGCACATTTCAGCTTTAAACAAAAGGAGACACAGACTGCAATGAGTTAAAACACGCATCAGTTTGGTTAATTCCATTATGTGAAGTTCAAGTGATATGTATAAACCTTTTTGGGAATGTCATTTATTTTTTGTTGGTTATTATATGTGACCCTGGACCACAAAACCAGTCTTAAGTCCTTGGGGTATATTTTTAGCAATAGCCAAAAATATATTGTATGGGTCAAAATTATAAATTTTTCTTTTAATGCCAAAAATTATTAGGATATTAAGTAAAGATCATGTTCCATGAAGATATTTAGTAAATATCCTACCATAAGTATGTCAAAAACGCGATTTTTGATAAATAATATGCATTGCAACCTAATTTGGAAAACTTTAAAGGCGATTTTGCACCTTCAGACTCCAGATTTTCAAATAGTTGTATCTCGGCCAAATATTGTCTGATCCTAATAAAACCATACATCAATGGAAAGCTAATTTGTTCAGCTTTTAGATGATGTATAAATCTCAATTTTGAAAAAATATTACACTTAAGACTGGTTTTGTGGTCCTTGGTCACACACACACATATATATATATTTATATACATTTCTTTTTTCTTTTTTTTTTTAAAAATCACATAAAACAAAATAGAATTGCTAACATTTTTTAATAGTGTTGATTTAAAACTCTGCACAAAATTGCACAAAAATAAAAGCATTTAAAATATTCTAATTGAGAATGTGAGGGTAACAACCATAGTGCATTAATAAAGGTAAAGTTCAAAAATCCAAGATGTAGCTGACTTTTTTTCTGTAGAACTGTAAAGAAGATTTTTTGCCTTGGTGATTCATAAAATGCAAGTCAGCAGCTGCCCGTCTTTGAGAATTGAAGCATATCAGTGGACACAAAATTAATAGCTGTGGCTCTTGACGATATATGGAGGTGTTATGAAGCAAAACGATTGGTCTGTGCAAGAAAATTAACATTATTTACAACATAATTACCTGCAATCCTTAGCCTCAGGCAATGGGAAATCACATTATTTTTTGTTAACTGGTTCATTCGGATAGTTTGTTTTAATGAACTGGTTCAATTCACTTATTTGTTTGTATAATCACACAATGATGTAACATACACACAATTATATTATTAAGGCACCCAATAATGATTGATGGATGTTTAAAAAAAAACCTTGAAACTTTATAAACCTTGAAGAATATTATCACACTTTCAGCCAGTCTGTTTTGTATTTAGGAGCCGCATGATGGAGCAGTACTTCTCCAACAGTGGGCACTACTGTCTGAATCTGGACAGTGGCATGTTCATCGACAGCTACCACATGGGCAACGAGGCTCGGTTTATCAACCACAGCTGCGAGCCCAACTGTGAGATGCAGAAATGGTGAGTGAAACAAAACCGCTGATGAGTCACTGAAGAAGTATGGTAAAAAAAAATCCATCAGCTTCTGATGATCTGAAACAGAAAGGTCATTTTTAAGGATGAGTCATTGAGGATGTGGACAACCACAAGTACTGAGAGAGCAATGACTCTATCTTTAGACTTTAGAAATTGCTGAATTATGAGTAAGCCGTGGGCATGTTGACCAAATTAAAGAAGAAGAGGTCACTGCTGTGGAAACTGTTGTTTCATAAATTAGTTCAATAAGTCAGAATCTAAAAGATTATATATTAGCAATGAGATTGTTAATCAAGATCCAGAGTCAGTGAGCAATATCTGCTTGGTACTGTGACAGAATTACACACACGTTGAGTGTTGGTGTTCACACACATTCCACAAAAAAATGTAATCTCCTCCATCTCTTGGTCTGTTTATGTTTTTCTCTTTCATGCACACATACACACATTAAAAACAGTGCTTGTAGGCTGGATGGTGGCAGATCATTCATCTTGTCACAGAAGAGCGATTATCTGTAGCTTGTGTTTTAGGGTGGGGGACACAGCTGTGCTGCCCAGGGGTTAGCTGTTAGAGCACACACACACAACCACGTCTGTGCCAAAAATGACCTCATTCTACCTTATTGCATAATGTACAACTCAGCCTAGTTGTTCAGTATCAAGCCCAGAATGCTTGATGTTGCTTGAGTTTGTTTGCTTTCAAGGCTCAACATTCATGTGCAATGCAGCTACAATATATTAATATCCAGCGATATTGTCGACTTGATTGCATAGTTACTATTTAAAATGAACTGAGCTGAATGATGACATCACTAATTCAATGATGAACTGCCTTTAACTGAAAATTGAGTGTTTACTATTGTCATTTTGCATTATATGACACTCTACTTAATACTGGACGGTTACTTTGACACAATCTGTTATGTTAAAAGCACTATAGAAATAAAGGTGACTTGACTATTAAAGCAGTAAGACAGGTAAGACGTCTACCGTGGTTACACTACTGTTCAACAATTTGGGGTCAGTAAGATTTTCTTGTTTTGAAAGAAATGTATAGTTTTATTCAGTAAATTGATCAAAGTGACCGTAAAATGTTTACATTGATGCAAAAATTATATTTTTATTATTAAAAAGTCCTGAAGAAATAAAATGAATCACTGATCCAATGAAATATTAAGCAGCTCAACTGTTTTCAACATTGATAACAATAAGAAATGTTTCTTGAGCAGTAAACCAGCGTGTCAGAATGATTTCTGTAGGATCATGTCACACTGAAATAATGGCTGCTAAAAATTCAGCTTTTTCACCTTAGATGTAAATTATAAAATAATAGAAAACAGTTATTTTAAATTGTAATAATATTTCACAGCATTACTGGTTTCAATTAACGGAATGACCATTTCTTTTTAATTGTATATATAAAATATTGTAAGTAAATTTGTAAGTAGCCGCAACAATCTGTATTATTGCATTAGAAACTTGAATAAGCTCGAGTCTGTCTTTCTCTCAGGTCGGTGAATGGAGTGTACCGTATTGGTCTGTTTGCTTTGAAAGACATCGACAGCGGAACAGAACTGACATATGACTACAACTTCCACTCCTTCAACACAGAAGAACAGGTATGTTGGAAGAGTTGTGCTCACCCGGGTCCTGCATGTCTGATACATGTACATACACGTGCACAGTGTGTATATATGCAGCTGTGTTTTGTAGCGGATGCTTTTACTTCATTGGTCAGGATCGGCGGTGTTGATTCAGTCACTCATAGCCACTTAATAATTTCAGGGTTTGGATTTATTTATTTATTATATTATATATTATTACAATTCTTTTAACCTTCTTTTTTTTTTTGCATTAAAGCATCTGGTCTTTCATTCGTGTTTGTTGATGATTGAACTTCTAGTAGATGTTAAACATTTTCCTCCTGCTTGCCAAATTATATTTCTCTGCTCTTGTTGCTATGCAGCAAGCCTGCATGTGTGGCTCAGAGGGTTGCCGTGGCATCATTGGCGGCAAGAGCCAGCGAATCAATGGGCTGCCTGGAAAGGGGGGCGGATCAGGGGGCGGGGCCCGGAGGCTGGGAAGACTGAAAGAGAAACGCAAGTCCAAACACTCACTGAAGAAGCGGGTATGACAGTTCATTCAATAATGATACACTACTATTGGCTACAGTAGCTACTAGTACAACATTTTCCTAATGCGAAACCATTTTTGTTTCTATTTGACCTTTAAGGAGGAAGAATCCAGTGACAGCAGCAAGTTTTACCAGCATCTTTTAATGAAGCCTATGTCAAACAGAGAGAGGTAGGATGCCATCTCACACTTTTTATTTTCACACTATTTATTTGTTTTAAAGGGTCATATTTGACGTGCTTTGCAAGTCTAATTAAAAGTCAGGGATGTTTTTGTGCCAAAAACAAGTCATAATTTTAATTTACATTTGGCACATTGAATTAAACGATGTGACTTTATATGCCGTCTAATATAATAGACTAATCTCTCAAACTCGGACATCCCCCACTGATTTTTTTTGTTTAATTTAGAAACTTTGTGCTGAAACATCGAGTGTTCCTGCTGCGGAATTGGGAGAAGATGCGGGAGAAACAGGAACTTCTGAAGCGAGAGGGAGAGAGAGAGCGAGAGAGGGAGAACAGTGGTCTTTCTCTATACACCCGCTGGGGAGGAGTCATCCGCGATGATGGCAACATCAAGTCAGGTGTGTGGACGTGCACAAGTTTCTTATTATTCTGCTTGGAGTCAATGTTGCATGATTAGCATTGTTTTGCTTTTTTCCCAGATGTATTTCTGACTCAGTTCTCAGCGCTGCAGACGTCACGCTCTGTGCGCACACGAAGACTTGCGGCAGCCGAGGAGAACATGGAAGTTACACGCACTGCACGCCTGGCACACATCTTTAAGGAGATTTGTGACATGATCACAAGCTACAAAGGTAAACAGATGCTAATTCATTCACACAAACACCATCATACTCACACCCATAAAAACCTGCAGTTTTTGCTATTGATTGTATTATCGGCAGTCACTTCAATGGCTGCATAATCATTTTCATTATGCACGGCAAGAAGCAAAGGTCATTTTCAATTATTTAGTTATGCAAAATTCATATAGTGAGGTATGCGATTCTGCAAAAGGCTTTGATTTTTATTTAATCTAGAATGTTTATTCTACTTTCAATTTAATGTTAGTGCATTTTTGTTTTAATGCCTCAGTCCCATGAGACTTACTTTCAAATAAACACATTGCTTGTGACCTGCATTCTCACATAATCAGTTGCTTTCTTGTTCCTTGAAGATTCATCTGGTCAAACTCTTGCTGCTCCGCTGCTTAACCTGCCTTCGAGGAAGAGGTGAGAAAAATATTATGTTCTTAGTACAGATAATTTCCTATATAAATATGTACTTTTTGAATATTTGGTGCAGTTAAGGAGTCTGCAATAACATTTTCTGATGTATTAAAAACTGCAGTGAGAACAGCCTAAGTTGTGTTTTATGATCACTGTGGCGTCTTCATCTTTCACAGCAATACTTACTTTTTTGTGCTATGTCCATATGTGTCCACAGGAATGTACAGTACTATGAGAAGGTCACCGATCCGCTAGATCTCAGTACCATAGAGAAGCAGATCCTCACTGGTCACTACAAAACCGTCGAGGCATTTGATACAGATATGCTCAAAGTGTTTCGCAATGCTGAGGTAAGTGTCTCTTACACTCATTACTTACAAATATGATTATATCATTATGGCTAATGATAATGAAAATAATTATAATTGATAAAATCATTGTAGTTAATGTAATATATACAAATAATTAATTTGGAAAAAAATTGCACTTTGTAATTTGAAGTTAAAAATAATAGTATAAAATAATAGTATATAAATATAATATAAATATTTTTATATATTTAAATATATATTATGCAACATAATGTGTTGCATGTGTAGCAACATAACATGGGCAAACCCACATCTACCAAATGATGCAAACAATTTACTTTCCTTAATCTCTGTTGTACATTTCCTTATTCTCAACAGAAATATTATGGCCGTAAGTCTGCTGTAGGTCGTGATGTGTGCCGACTGAGGAAGGCATACTATGGTGCGCGTCATGAGGCTGCTGTCCAGATTGATGAAATTGTGGGCGAGACGGCCAGTGAGGCCGACAGCTCTGATTCGCTGGAGAGAGACCACGCCCACCATCACCATGACGGAGGAGGCAACCATGACAAAGACGATGATGTGATTCGCTGCATCTGTGGCATGTACAAGGATGAGGGGCTCATGATCCAGTGTGAGAAGTGCATGGTATGTGCTCATAAACAAGATTACAGATTTGAATCCCTAATTTCCCTGTTGAGGAGAGCTGTCACCAAACTAAAGATTTTCACTTCGTAGACTGTAAAATTGGCAAGGAGTGATCAGATTGCATATCTAGGGACCTGAATATTAAAGAGACTTAGAAATACAGTCTTTTGTCACAAAAAGCAACCATCTAGAGTAGCGGTTCCCAGCCACGTTCCTGGAGGCCCCCCAACACGGCAGGTTTTCCAAGTCTCCTTAATTAAACACACCTGATTCAGATCATTAGCTCATTAGTAGAGACTCCAAGACCTGAAATGGTTATGTCAGACAAAGGCAAGATGCAAAATATGCTCCCCCTTCTGTCTTCCAGATCTCCACCCGGAACCGCTTTGCTCCCCTCCACAACACCTTAGCAACACCCTGGCAACAACCAACAGATTTCCACCTACATAGCAACACCCTAAATACCACTCTAAACACCTTAGCAGCATCCTCAAATTGCATCGCAACACCTTAAATACAATTCAGAACACCTTAGCAACCCCCTGACAACCAAACACATCAACAGCCTACTACCTGCATAGCAACACCCTTAATGCCATTCAGAACACCTTAGCAACACCCTGACAACCAAACACATCAACAGCCTACTACCTGCATAGCAACACCCTTAATACCATTCAGAACACATTAGCAACACCCTGACAACCAAACACATCTACAGTCTACTACCTGCATAGCAACACCCTTAAGACCATTCAGAACACCTTAGCAACACCCTGACAACCAAACACATCAACAGCCTACTACCTGCATAGCAACACCCTTAAGACCATTCAGAACATCTTATCAACACCCTGACAACCAAACACATAAACAGCCTACAACCTGTATAGCAACACCCTTAATACCATTCAGAACACCTTAGCAACACCCTGACAACCAAACACATCTACAGCCTACTACCTGCACAGCAACACCCTTAATACCATTCAGAACACCTTAGTAACACCCTGACAACCAAACACATCAACAGCCTACTACCTGCATAGCAACACCCTTAATACCATTCAGAACACCTTAGCAACACCCTGACAACCAAACACATCTACAGCCTACTACCTGCATAGCAACACCCTTAATACCATTCAGAAAACCTTAGCAACACCCTGACAATCAAACACATCTACAGTCTACTACCTGCATAGCAACACCCTTAAGACCATTCAGAACACCTTAGCAACACCCTGACAACCAAACACATCTACAGCCTACTACCTGCATAGCAACACCCTTAATACCATTCAGAACACCTTAGCAACACCCTGACAACCAAACACATCTACAGCCTACTACCTGCATAGCAACACCCTTAATACCATTCAGAAAACCTTAGCAACACCCTGACAATCAAACACATCTACAGTCTACTACCCGCATAGCAACACCCTTAAGACCATTCAGAACACCTTAGCAACACCCTGACAACCAAACACATCTACAGCCTACTACCTGCATAGCAACACCATTAATACCATTCAGAACACCTTAGCAACACCCTGACAACCAAACACATCTACAGCCTACTACCTGCATAGCAACACCATTAATACCATTCAGAACACCTTAGCAACACCCTGACAACCAAACACATCTACAGCCTACTACCTGCATAGCAACACCATTAATACCATTCAGAACACCTTAGCAACACCCTGACAACCAAACACATCTACAGCCTACAACCTGTATAGCAACACCCTTAATACCATTCAGAACACCTTAGCAACACCCTGACAACCAAACACATCTACAGCCTACTACCTGCACAGCAACACCCTTAATACCATTCAGAACACCTTAGTAACACCCTGACAACCAAACACATCAACAGCCTACTACCTGCATAGCAACACCCTTAATACCATTCAGAACACCTTAGCAACACCCTGACAACCAAACACATCTACAGCCTACTACCTGCATAGCAACACCCTTAATACCATTCAGAAAACCTTAGCAACACCCTGACAATCAAACACATCTACAGCCTACTACTTGCATAGCAACACCCTTAATACCATTCAGAACACCTTAGCAACACCCTGACAACCAAACACATCTACAGCCTACTACCTGCATAGCAACACCATTAATACCATTCAGAACACCTTAGCAACACCCTGACAACCAAACACATCTACAGCCTACTACCTGCATAGCAACACCATTAATACCATTCAGAAAACCTTAGCAACACCCTGACAACCAAACACATCCACAGTCTACTACCTGCATAGCAACACCCTTAATATCATTCAGAACACCTTAGCAACACCCTGACAACCAACTACAACAACCTAGCTTTACTGCAGCAAAATTTCCACAGTCCAACAACACCTCCCTATCTTTTTAAATCTGTAGTCTATAGGTATTTTGTGAAGACAGGCAGACAATATTTTTTCTATTAAGCAAGATATCAGGGTTAATTTAGTATTATTATAGTATTAGAATGTTTTGACTTGGCCTTTGTTTTTATATTTTCAGTTGTGTTTACGTTTTAGTGAGTTTGCTGTGTGCTTTTGTCATTTTTTTCTTATTTTCTTTTACATTTCTAAATAACTTTTTTTGTTGTTGTAATTTTAGTATGTCAACCTGAACTTATTTACATCAGTTTATAAGGCTTGTTGAAGTTTAATATCTATTATTTACAGTTAATTATTCATTATTCTTTCATTACTCTTGTTGTTCGTGTGATATGTTGTTTATTGATTTTAAGTATAGGTAATCTATCTCTCGGTGTCTGTCCATCAGGTGTGGCAGCACTGTGATTGTATGCGTTTGGAAGCGGATGTGGAGCATTATCTCTGTGAGCTGTGTGACCCTCGTCCAGTGGACAGGGTATGTGACCTTTCAGTCTGTGTAACTTTACAATTCTTTCTTCCTCTCTGACTGTGTTTAGCATGGCCATATAGGTCTTTTATCACAACATTTTAAAGGTCACCCCAGGATTAAGATCTCCTCTGTCATTCAGGAAGTTTGGAACTCTTGAAAGCTGTTCTGTGTGTGTGTGTGTGTCTTTTATGTATTTCCTATCATGTTTCGACAGGAGGTCCCAATGGTGCCCCAACCCAGCTATGCCCAGTCAGGATCCATCTATTATATATGCCTGCTTCGTGATGACTTACTATTGCATCAGGGTACGTGCATGTGTTTGTTTGTGAAATTAAATCTGGTTTGTAGGTTTGACATGTTTAAGTTTATTTATATTTGCATGTGGTTGTTGCAGGTGACTGTGTGTACC
Source organism: Carassius auratus (assembly GCF_003368295.1). Classification (NCBI taxonomy): domain Eukaryota; kingdom Metazoa; phylum Chordata; class Actinopteri; order Cypriniformes; family Cyprinidae; genus Carassius; species Carassius auratus. Next base: position 38,977 of record NW_020524296.1, read on the forward strand.
TCATGAGAGACAGCAGACGCACAACAGAAGGCCAGCCGGTGCGTCAGTCATACCGTCTCCTGTCTCATATCAACAGAGACAAACTGGACATCTTCCGAATCGAGAAACTCTGGAAAAATGAGAAGTGAGGTTCACCACACTCCCAATATTTAAAATGTCTCCTTATTCAATACTTTTTTTGAACTTTTAATTCATCATTAAGCATTGACATCCTTGTTGACCCTGGAAAAACATACGTATCATCCAAACAGATTTTAGCGTAAAGGTTAGGCTAAGTTCTTGTCCTCCTGTCAATAGCTTCTGGTTGTAGAGGTAGGCTTGTTTGAAAGGAGTATGTCTTGCTTGACTAAATCATTGTCGTCAATGCTTATTCCTTTAATCAACAGAATCACAGACCTTAGATTTGATCTTGACTCTCTTTTTCTTTCTTTAGAGGGGAGAGGTTTGCCTTTGGTCATCACTACTTCCGTCCCCATGAGACGCACCACTCTCCTTCCCGTCGCTTCTATCATAACGAGTTGTTCCGAGTGCCTCTCTATGAGATCATACCACTGGAGGCGGTGGTGGGAACATGCTGTGTGTTGGACCTGTATACTTACTGCAAGGGTGAGATGTTCACACGTACAACAGTCTTACATAAACAAATCAACAGTGAGATACAAGACATGTACTGAACCAGACGTTGCTTGATGAAAACCCCAAACACTTTGCATGCTAATGCCTGCTACTCTTGCTAATGGATTCAGGTCGTCCAAAAGGGGTAAAGGAACCAGACGTTTACATCTGTGACTACCGGCTGGATAAATCGGCACACCTGTTCTACAAGATCCACCGAAACCGGTACCCAGTGTGCACCAAGCCCTTTGCGTTCAACCACTTCCCCAAAAGACTGACACCAAAAAGGGATTTCTCAGTGAGTAACTGTAGAAGCGGTGAATCTGACAAAACTGATAAAGAAGTGGGAAAAATAAAAACCATTAAGAAATATAATTTATCATCTAATATGGCTATATTAATATGTATATATGTGTGTGTGTGTGTCTATATATATATATATATATATATGTGTGTGTGTGTGTGTGTGTGTGTGTGTGTGTGTGTGTGTGTGTGTGTGTGTGTGTGTGTGTGTAATTTTTTATTTATTTATTTGTATTGATATTTTACAGTATTACTTGGGACATTATGCTATTAATTTTAATAATTATTATTCATATTAACTCTTTTGTAACTTTTTTCATTTAAAGTACAGTACATTACAGATGTTTTGACTTTTTTTTTACCTATACATTTCTTTTTGAGATTCAGCCAATCATTTTTTTATTCATATTTTTTCCAGTTTAAATAAGAAATGATTAATAAATATTTATTGGAATACATAGTTGTGTTACTTTGCTTTTTAATATTATTATTTTGTTTATTTATTTTATTTTTAAGGATGAAATTTTAATTGGACATAAATTATAGCCCATCATTTTTTATTGTATTCATGTTTTGACAGTTTTAGATGGGATGGGAAGTGGCTATATCAACTCTCTGTTAATCTTATTAGATTAAGTTAGCTTTTTTTCCATTGCTGATGCATAGCTAGCTAACTCATGACTGTTTGAATGTAAACTAGTTGATCAAGCAAGTACACTAGATGTATCCACATTCATTTTTTTTTAATTCTATCTCTGACTACAGCCTCACTATGTGCCGGATAACTACAAGAGGAATGGCGGCCGCTCCGCCTGGAAGAGTGAGCGGCCCAAAGGTGCATCAGCGTGTGATGAAGAGCCCTCACCCAGCGTGTCATGTGATCAGCTGTCTGCCGGCTTCTCGAGAGATGGGGACGAGGATGGAGGGAGAGGAGCAGAGGGAGAGATAGAGACCACGCAGGAGGACTCCAGCGCCCCTGTATCCCAGCTTTCCACATCACAGGAAAGGAGGACAGGTGGGGAGGAAGAAGACATGGAGGAAGAAGAGGAGGGTGAAGAGAGGGTAGAGAGGAGAGAGACGGACGAGGGCTCCCGAGAGAAGGGAGGAGGAGGAGGGCGAGATGCGCTGGACGCCCCATGCTTATCCTCACTCTCCTCTTTACCTCTTCATCCATCAATCCTGGGAAGAAGGGAAGCACAGAGAGAGCGGCTGAACAAGATTCTGCTCGACCTGCTGCACCAGGCGCCCAGCAAGAATGGTAAGAAAAAAAAAGTATTTAACCAAAAGGTTTTAGTAACATTACATTCCTTCAAACCTAATTCAATTCTTTAAACTAAAGAAATGTAAAAGCCTCTTTATGGGTGCCTTTATTTTGGGCATTCAATAACATAAATTATATTATGCTCCAAGCACAAATACTGAATGTGCTTTTGACATTAGAAGATTTCTTTGAAACGGACTTAAAAGACTCGGAGTTTCTCAAATGAATCAATGAAATATTGAAATTCATTGAATTCATTTCTGATTTATGTAGGGGTAAAAATGTGATGTACATTTCTTTCTGTTACCCATAAATGTTAATGTGGCTAATAATTTATTTTATTCATAATTTACAGTTTTATTATTAATATATATATATATATATATATATATATATATATATATATATATATGATATTACATTGCATTTATAATCCATATTATTTTACTTTTAAAATGATCAATATTAACAGTATTATTTTGTGTTTAAAAGTTTAATATAAGTATATTATAGTATACTACAAAATATGTTGTCTTGTATTTTTGTTTCCTGTTTTTTTTTTTTTTTTTTTTTTTTGACCTTTAGATTCCTTTGTTAGATTGACCCATAAATATTACAATGATCAATCATTTGTTATGCATATTGTATTATTCATTTATTTATTCATATTTTTCAGGGGGGTTTTTTTCAGTTTAGATGGGAAATATTATTAATGTAATTATTAATATAATGTTTATAGTTATTACTTAAGATTTTAATATTTAACCAGTTTTGTTTTTATAAAAACTGTTGATAAAGAACTGATTCTTTGAACTTATTTTATATTCAATAAAAAACACCATGTGTATTCATAATCTGCTCTTGTAGCCACGCACTACTACAAATAGTAACCTCTAGTTTGATGAAAACCATTGTCTTAATGTTTCCCTTACAGCGATAGATGTGACGTATCTTCTGGAGGAAGGCTCTGGTCGCCGCCTCCGCAGACGGACACTTGGATTGAGCGAATTTATTTGCAGGAAGTAATGTTGACAACACTCTGCTGAGCTCGCCTGCAGAGCAGCAAGAGAATGATGAAAATGGAGGAGCAGAGGTGGAGTACACCTGGCAACAAGGGGGAAAGCTGCGGTGAAAGGCTTCATGCTCATATTTATATCTTGCAGCTTCTTTTTCTAAAGGAGCTACAAGAGAGACCAGCCTGAGCTTTGTGCACTAAGGACCTGCCGTTTGCTGCAAGTCATCAACCTTGATGCATTTAGAAAGTACAAGTGTCAGACATAGGAAAGTTTAAACTGAAGAGAATAGGCCACGATTTGAAATTCTAACTGAGTTATTGCAGATGAACTATGACTTCACTGGTCAAATGTGTCCTATGACTAAGAGGTACTATATTTGGCCTTTGGTTCAGGTGCAAATGGAAAAATGGGAGTCCGGCGCCACCTTATGGTCGACAATGGGAATGACTTGACATGAAAATAAAAAATAAATATAAAAGCATCATAGGAGGTGTAGTGTAGCGCATACTCACTGCCCATAGGCTGAGAAAAAGAGAGAAAGTAGAAACCTGAGAAAGAACGTTGGCTAACTGCACTTTTAACAACATAAACAAGGACATCCTTCGCTCCCGGAGATGTTTGGATAAGACACTAATTCTCACGCAGTATTGATCAATGCTGTATGATAAAGCAAAACTTAAGTATGTTACCTTATTTTTCTGTCCGTTTTTTTTTTTTTGTTATACTCCAGTTTCATTAGGAATGGAGCACGACGGGGGCTATCCATATTTGTGAGCTCGGGACTTCGGGACTGGAATGTTTCCCTTCTGTTATTGTGGCCATTGTGATTGGTTAGAATGGCTGCCAGCCCCGCCCCTTTTTTAAAAGTATTTAATTCACCAGCTTAAAAATACAACAAAAAACTAAATCTAACAGTGGAGGTGCGCTGGCTTTATATAACGCCTTAGAATGCCGTTATCTTGAGCATTTTTTTTTGTTTATGGTAGTGTGTGAGATTATTTTCGGTGTTTGTGTGTGTGTGCGTGTGTGTGTGTGTGTGTGAGTAAGCCCATTCTAATAATATAAATACAAATGAGAAAACAACTAAGGGCTTGACAGCAGTTAATAAATGGTTAAATTCACAAGAACTTGTATCATGTGATGTCAGATTTTTGGTTTGTGATTTGCAGGGCGGGTGGGATGGGGTCGGGTCCAGGTTTTAGTGTTGTTGTTATCTTTTCTTTTATTGTTTTTAATGGCCTTTCAGGTTGCCATGGAGAATGTTTATAAACAAAATCATGATGAGATTTTTGCCCATAATGCATCAGCTATGACAGAGAAGTATTTCAAACCCCATAGATGTACCGAAATAAAAAAACAATGAAAACTGACTTAACTAAAGGAAAATTGTATAGTGCCAAGCTATGTATATAAACAGATGGGAAAATGTGAGAAATGTCTCCAAAAGCAATATCTTGATAATGGATTTTGTGTATTTTATTGTACAGGATTCAGCCCTTTATGTATTATTAGTGTTATTATTATTATTATAATTATTACGATTCTTCTGATTATTTTGCAATTTGTATTGACAGAACTGTCGCGTGTAAAATTACAAAATGTGGATGAGAAAGCGGCAAAGATTATGATTTAATAATCGCTATAAATTTCCTGTGTAAGCTACAAAGCATCTGAAACGTGACTTGAGCTCAGTGTGAGAGGGAGGATCGTCTGATGACCTCGCAGTGACCCCACACCTGGCCCCCGTCACTGTAATAATTAATATTAACATTATTATTATTACTTTTTGAGGAGAAAAAGATATAATGATCCTCGTTTTATTGCTGCAAAGTGTTGAACACTAAAAAAACAAACCAACATGAAAATGTAAAATGATATTTTTGGCAGAAAACAAGCTGTCAACCCAGTATCATGTTCGTAATCTTTTTAATTTGTAAAAAAAGAAAATTAGTTTTTTTTTTTTTTTCTTCAAACGAGAATTGGACATTGTTCTGTTTTTTTGTGATCGCGGTCATACATATAATGCTTGTATTTCTTGTATTTGTGTGTTTTTGTGTGATTTGTTTAGTTATTTTTAGACAATCACAGAATAAGATGCAAGCATTGTATATGGACAGACTGGCAGGCATTTTGTGATGTTGTGTACAGTTTGTCGAAACTTCTTCCACTCTGGTTCAAAGTTTGTAATTATAAAGTCATGAAAAATGCTGTTGGTTTTTACTTTTTTCTGTTTTATATTCTATTTGTTTTGTTTGTTTGTTTGTTTTTTAATAAAAAGCACTACATTATTGTGAATATACTTGCCTGTTGCTCATACATTTAGCAGCGAATCTGTGAAACAGTTCTTTATTAGGTCATAACCGTTATTACTCCAGGTATACAGACAAATCGTATTTGAACTGTATGGACAGTCATCTTCAAATAAAGTGAATTATAACTATTGCGTAGCACATTGACATTGTGTACTATCATTTGAACTACCAAATACATTTAATAAAAGCATTTAGTAAATAAATAGTTTAATGCCATACACTCATAACTTATGTTTTCACATATATTTACTATGATGCAGTTTCTAATTTTTGAAACATCTGCCAATTGTTTTGAAGAATGCAACATTTTTGCTTTGAAATGAATCTCAAGATGTTATCGTAAACTTTTGACTCATTCTTCATAAAGATTATAGTATGTTTTTGCAATTAAAACTTATTACGGTGTCCTCCGACAGAAGAAATAGATTAATTTGAAAAATGTATTTTTTTTTTTTTTTTTTTTTTTTTTTTTGGTCAGCACCTATGAAACATTTATTAAATATCACTCTAATTCATCTTACAGCAGCTAAGTCAAATTACACCTCTAGAAAAATAGTTCCTGTGAATTATATGCAACATTTATTATTATTACTTTATTTTGAGGTTACAATTTAAAGATGGAGCTGAAAATCCTTTTTAAACCAGTAATTTATTACTGTATCTATTCTAGTAAGTTTGTCCAGGTTTTATATTAGTTATCTGACATTATTTTTGTTGTATCTAATACTACTGGTGACAGTTTTTGAGTAACAGGCAGATGGTCATTTTTCTGTTTGGCGCCATCCCCTAGGTGACGCCAGCGCGAGCTGTTGGCATAGCAACGGAACACAACCTGAGCTGACAACAAACTGAAAGAAGTTACTTCACTATATATTTATAATAATATATAAATCATTTAAATTAATATATGTTTAGGCTTACCCAACTGTTGGGTATTTTCCGCATAAATGATGAAAAAACGAGTTGAAAAATACTTAAAGGAGAAAGCGGACAAGGTGGATTGTGTGACTGACGAAGAACCACCTAAAACCGCAGGTATGTGACCGTAAAGACAGACAGACGGACTATATTTTGGCTTCATGTAATCTTTAAATATCCAAAATATATGCCATGTCCAAAGATAGGCTGTTTGTTGGAATTAAAATGCTGTGTGATAGTCCCTGACGCACATAAAGTCAAATAAAATGTCAGTGTGTTTTTGTATCGCTCACATTAGATGATTACCAGTGTTCAGGAAATCTGGAGCAGGACTTCACCAAACTGTGTAAACTCATGGCTGTGAAAGACATCCCTTCTGTGAAGATAAAGCAGTCAACATCTACAAATAGAGGAGTTATAGGTGAATACTGTTGTACAAAAGACGTACATTATAATGTCTACTCTACTAAAGGATGATATTTGTATATTGCCTTATGGTTTATGCTTAATACTATTTAATCGTCTCTTTTATTACATTTAAATAAAAAATACATTTATGCATTTAGCAGACGCTTTTATCTAAAGCAACATTTCATTCATTCAGGTTAACAATTTTCTCCTATTATGTTATAAACTCTTCATTTTTTCCTAATAAAAACCCTAACCCGGACTGAAGAAGACAATCAATTTCAGACATCCTTAAGTCAAATGACAACATGGTCCTCTAAGCCTTGTCTTCGGATAGAGCTGGAGAACGAAGACCACAGCTGTGTAAAGGAAGTCAAAATATCTGGTAAGGTTGTTTTCTTCGTAAATAATAAGGTGTGGCTATTCACAAACAAAACAAAAAAACATGCCAGACACTCAATACAATACACATTTTACATATTTAATGATACAAACATTACACTGATTAGTCGTAATAAAAACATGCCTACGACTATATTCTTAATATTGTTTTTAAAAAGGGAAAACATTATGAATTCAGACTCCTCCACTCCAAAAAAGGGTGACCACATTTCTAAATAAGATCTGATGTTCTTTCTACAGCAGCCATAGTTTCCATTGAGTATTCTAATAATTCATTTAACCAATTGTTAATATTTAATAACTGCTTATTTTTCCAAAGTTGGAAAATAGTTTTTTTTTTTTAGCTAGAATTAAAGCAATGTATACTCATTTCACATAATGTGGAGCAACATCAGTCTCTGAAAATAATCCTAACAAACAAAATGAAGGAGACATTGGTAATTCAATTACAATATGTAATTTCTCTATAACCCCCAACCAAAACTTCTGCACAGGACTATACCATAAAGAGTGGAGGTAAGTTTCTACAGTACCGAGATTACATTGGACACAGATGGGTGTCACGATAGGTATTGGGGAAAAACACAAAGAGAGGGTAGATCCAAATGCAGGTAAGGGTTTTATTTAAACAGAGGGGTAAATACAAAATAAACAGTCATGAGAGACAAATCAAACAAAAAGGGAACCGGATGAAACGGGGAACTCGGAAGAACGGAAAGGTAGAGGAAGTCTGGTGGAACGAGAAAATGAGACACATAGGGTAAGACAAAGCAAGACTGATGGACCTGAAACACAATGACATCAGACAAGGACTCCGTAACATAGACTAAGACAGACTGGGTATTTATACACAGAAGGATAATTGGGAAACAGGAGACAGGTGGGGTGAACAATCAATCACGTAACAAGGAGGAAGGTGACCATATAAGGGAACAGGAAGTGATCTGGGACAGACACCGTGAGAAGGAGGACATCTAGTGGAACCCCGGGGAACAACAACCCAGACACTGTGACAGTACCCCCCTCTACGGAGCGGCTACCAGACGCTTAAAGACAAAACATGACACAGAGACCAGGAGGGAGGCGGACAGGTGGAGGCTCAGGGGGAGGGACGGAGGGCCAGAAGAGGAACACACGGGGAACAAACACCAGAAATGATACATAAAACCGGGAGACCAGGAGGGAGGAGGACCGGAGGAGGTACAGGGGGAGGGACGGAGGGCCAGACTAAACTAAAAGGAACAGACAGAAACAGAACTCAAAAAAAAACAAAACGTAAGTCCATGAAGGACATGTTGAGGCGTCCACTAGGACGGAGCAGATGACCACCACAGCCGTGTGGTCAAGGCCAGAGCCCTCCAGGGCGGAGCGGAAGACCACCACGTCTCTGTGGTCGAGGCCGGAGTCCACCAGGTCGGAGCAGAAGACCACCACGTCCTCATGGTCATCACCAGAGTCCCCCAGGGTGGAGCGGACGACCACCACGTCCTCGTGGTCACCGCCAGAGTCCCCCAGGGCGGAGCGGATGACCACCACGTCCTCGTGGTCACCGCCAGAGTCTCCCAGGGCGGAGCCGAAGACCACCACGGCCTTGTGGTCACCGCCTCGGGAACTGTAACGGACACCGCCTCGGGAACAACATCGGGCACCGCCTCGGGAACAACCTCGGGCACCGCCTCGGGAACAGCATCGGGCACCGCCTCGGGAACAGCATCGGGCACCGCCTCGGGAACAGCATCGGGCACCGCCTCGGGAACAGCATCGGGAACGACCTCGGCCTCGGGAACAGCATCGGGCACCGCCTCGGGAACTGCATCGGGCTCCGCCTCGGGAACTGCATCGGGCTCCGCCTCGGGAACTGCATCGGGCTCCGCCTCGGGAACTGCATCGGGCTCCGCCTCGGGAACTGCATCGGGCTCCGCCTCGGGAACTGCATCGGGCTCCGCCTCGGGAACTGCATCGGGCTCCGCCTCGGGAACTGCATCGGGCTCCGCCTCGGGAACTGCATCGGGCTCCGCCTCGGGAACTGCATCGGGCTCCGCCTCGGAAACTGCATCGGAAACTGCATCGGGCACCGCCTCGGGAACTGCATCGGCCTCCGCCTCGGGAACTGCATCGGGCACCGCCTCGGGAACTGCATCGGGCACCGCCTCGGGAACTGCATCGGGCACCGCCTCGGGAACTGCATCGGGCACCGCCTCGGGAACTGCATCGGGCACCGCCTCGGGAACTGCATCGGGCACCGCCTCGGAAACAGCATCGGGCTCCGCCTCGGAAACAGCATCGGGCTCCGCCTCGGGAACTGCATCGGGCTCCGCCTCGGGAACTGCATCGGGCTCCGCCTCGGGAACTGCATCGGGCACCGCCTCGGGAACAGCATCGGGCACCGCCTCGGGAACAGCATCGGGCACCGCCTCGGGAACTGCATCGGGCTTCGCCTCGGGAACAGCATCGGGCACCACCTCGGGAACGACCTCGGCCTCGGGAACAGCATCGGGCACCGCCTCGGGAACTGCATCGGGCTCCGCCTCGGGAACAGCATCGGGCACCGCCTCGGGAACAGCATCGGGCACCGCCTCGGGAACTGCATCGAGCACCGCCTCGGAAACTGCATCGAGCACCGCCTCGGAAACTGCATCGGGCACCGCCTCGGGAACTGCATCGAGCACCGCCTCGGGAACTGCATCGGGCTCCGCCTCGGGAACTGCATAGGGCACCGCCTCGGAAACAGCATCGGGCACCGCCTCGGGAACTGCATCGGGAACTGCATCGGGCTTCGCCTCGGGAACTGCATCGGGCACCGCCTCGGAAACAGCATCGGGCACCGCCTCGGGAACTGCATCGGGAACTGCATCGGGCTTCGCCTCGGGAACTGCATCGGGCACCGCCTCGGGAACTGCATCGGGCACCGCCTCGGGAACTGCATCGGGCACCGCCTCGGAAACAGCATCGGGCACCGCCTCGGGAACTGCATCGGGCACCGCCTCGGGAACAGCCTCGGGCACCGCCTCGGGAACTGCCTCGGGCTCCGCCTCGGGAACAGCAGCTGCCTGTCTCCTCCTCCGCCCTCTACGATGGGGAGTCGGTGGCGTTGAGTCGGCCATCTTGTGCTGTGGTGCTGGGCTGGCGGCCATCTTGGGCTGTGACGCTAGGTTGGCGGCCATCTTGTGCTGTGGGGTTGGGCTGGCGCCCATCTTGTGCTGTGGGGCTGAGCTGGCAGCCTTGTCTGGACACTCTGGTGTGGTTGTTGCATTCCACTGGGCACGATGGTGCAGGTAATTGGTAAACCCCAAAAGTCCAGTATCTCTAACCCCTTCATCTCCCATGAAGGTAAAGGATCATCCAGGCAATTATTAAATAAATCCTTTAGTGCTGCATCATTGTAACCTAGCCCGACTGCCATAGTCCAAAACAATTGCGCCAGGCCACCCACCTCACTTCCCTCTTGATGAAGGGTGATTAAGTTCTGGTATCTCCCCCTCCGTTCCTCCATGGTGGCTGGGGAACCGATTCGAAATCCCACACCGCTGGATCTAGGCATGACGGAGTCCTTCTGTCACGATAGGTATTGGGGAAAAACACAAAGAGAGGGTAGATCCAAATGCAGGTAAGGGTTTTATTTAAACAGAGGGGTAAATACAAAATAAACAGTCATGAGAGACAAATCAAACAAAAAGGGAACCGGATGAAACGGGGAACTCGGAAGAACGGAAAGGTAGAGGAAGTCTGGTGGAACGAGAAAATGAGACACATAGGGTAAGACAAAGCAAGACTGATGGACCTGAAACACAATGACATCAGACAAGGACTCCGTAACATAGACTAAGACAGACTGGGTATTTATACACAGAAGGATAATTGGGAAACAGGAGACAGGTGGGGTGAACAATCAATCACGTAACAAGGAGGAAGGTGACCATATAAGGGAACAGGAAGTGATCTGGGACAGACACCGTGAGAAGGAGGACATCTAGTGGAACCCCGGGGAACAACAACCCAGACACTGTGACAATGGGTGAATTAATAAAACACATTTTAATAAAACACAGTTTTCTGTTTTGTGTAAAATGTGTGCAAAATCTAAATTGTAAATTATAATTATTAATAAAAGAGAACATCTTTTTACAAATTTGTGTCCACACATTAAAAACCTGGGAATGAGATAAATCAGAGTCCCATTTTTCAGGTATCAATGTATCTGTAAGAAGTAAAAAAATTTCTGCTGTGTGTGCACTTTCGATGAGTTAAATACAGTGCATGAATTCTGAGTATGGGCCAACATACTTGGCTGTATGTCACATCACTTTCACTATATAAAAAAGTTTGGAACATCTGTCCCCCTTAATTCAGACAATTATGCTTGGATGGTTTTTTTTTTTTTTTTTTTTTTAAATAAAAACCAGATATAATTGCTTTCAGTGATTGGAGCCATTTAGAAGAAGGCTCAAATGGAATCATTGAAAATAAATAATTAATCGTGAGGATTTTCATTTTGACATTTGCTATTCACCCTATTAAAGAAAGAGGCAAAGTATTCCAGCATTTAAAACATTAGTAATTTTTTTTATATATATCAGAGAGATATTTAAATAAACAATTTCTGAAAGATTTAAAGGGGGGGTGAAATGCTATTTCATGCATACTGAGTTTTTTACACTGTTAAAGAGTTGGATTCCCATGCTAAACATGGACAAAGTTTCAAAAATTGAGTTGTACGTTTGAAGGAGTATTTTTGGAACTTGTTTGTCACAAGTTTCGGAAAGTCTTTTTCGAGTATGGGTCTGTGTGACGTTAGATGGAGTGGAATCTCCTTATATGGATCCTAAGGGCACTTCTCCTGGAAGAGCGCGTGCGTGCCTGTAGAGCAGAACAGAGACATTCACTGATCAGAGCGAGAGACCGAAATGTCACAAAAGAAGTGTGTTTTTGGTTTCCAGGGCAAGACAACCCTGCACAGATTACCACAAAAAAAAAAAAAACAGCATTAAGGGACCAGTGGATGGAGTTTATTTTTACAGAGCATCAACGGAGTTGTGCAAGTGTTTGTGTTTGTTCCCTGCATTTCGAAGATGCTTGTTTTACAAACAAGGCCCAGTTTGACGCCGGATTTGCATATCGCTTATTTTTTTATGTAATGCAGTCCCAACGAAAAAGGGTCACGATCGTGTGTTGGAACCACAGGCAGTGAGTAAAACATGCTTGAAATATCTCTGTGTTGTTAACTTAGCTATCGGCGCGTAAGCACATCAAGTAAACAACATGCGATGTTGGCATCAAACTGCACTTCCCACATGTACAAAAAAAAAAAGACGACATAAATTGGAACTTAGTCATTTTCCAAAACCGCTAAGCAAATATATACAGTTTCAATACATACTACTTAGAGACGTCCTGCTGTAGTCGTTGCTGATGATGCTCTTGTTAAATTTCAGCCTCTGGATCTGATTCTGGATCATAAATATACGGCTGAATCTGACTTTTAGCCATGGTTTGTTTTGGATGATGTTTTTTTTTTCCTCAGGGTAATGTCAGTTTCCAGATGCTCTCAACGCAAAAGCCTACTTGCGCTCGTGATTCTTTAGCTCCGCCCACACGTCACGCCTCCAGCCGCTCGTGTTTTTCCAGGAAAAAATGATACAGACTATCTTTCTCTTATAAATATAATAAAACTAAAGACTTTTTGGAGTTATGAAGGATGCAGTACTATTCTATAGGTACTCAAGATTAACAGGATATTGAGTGAAAACGAGCATTTCACCCCCCCCCCCCCCTCAAATAAATAATTAAACCCAAGTATTTAATATTACCTCTACAGTTTCTTTGAAGGTTAAGCTTCAAAGTCATAACATTTCTGATGAGTGCTTCAGGCTCATTGGAAGAAGGATTTTCAGGAATCCCATGAAGATCAAATGATCTCACATAGTCCTAGCTTTTCATAAATTCTTGTATTTTCAGAAGTGAGAGTGTCAACTTGTTTAGTAAGTTTTGCGCCTGATGTCTGCAACGATTTATTCTCTATTTGAAGTTGTTCAATGTGATCATATGCAAAATTTAAGCTGAATTGTTGTTATTTGTTGATAGGATGGAAGATGGATGAGGTGGTGCTTCAGGTGTTGAGCAGGATATTGCCGTCCATCAGTAACTTACAGTGTTTACAGTAAGACTTTGAGTGTTTGTGTTGTATGAATGCTTATGGGTGTCCAAGTTACATATAAACAATATGATATGTAAATTTTTCATTAATGGTAATTCATTGCAGCATGTGGCGTGTGGGCCTGACGGATTACACTTTCACCTCCATGAGAAACACAGTGTCATTGTGCTCAAATCTTAGGTAAGAACAGTCAAAGGATAGAATGACTTTTCATTATTTCTTGCCAGTGTTATTAAGACCGACATTCAATGTGTTATAAACTCTTAATTTATTCATTTAAGATTAATTAAATATCATAATGTTATTTAAGGCTTAAATTATCATCTTTCATGAAATCATAGTGGGCTATAGGTCTGCTAGTTTATGCTTTACACCAGAGGCAAGATATCTGTTTGAAAAATAAATTATGGTAATTGATACTGGAAAATCTGATAACAACATTTACCAAATTATATCTTGCTAGGAAAGTGGTTTTGGAGGGCAATCCACTCGCTGAGCAGAGTTACCACTTACTCATAGCGGAAGACAGCATGTGAGTCATTTTCATTTTTAAACATACGTACACTGTCGTGGAGCACCCAGTGGTCTTCTCAATGTAGTAAATGAAGTTCAGGAAGCAGAGTTCCAGATGTCAAAATAAGACTTTATTGGACAAAGCAACAAAGCCGAGATGATGGTCACCGCATCTGAGTCTTTGTCTGACCTGACATTCATGCTTATACCTTATTCTTATCAGTCTTTGAAACCAAAGATTGGTAGCTTGGTCTCTGATTGCTCTTACTCCACTAGTTTTACTCCACTCGTTCTTACTTGTCGTGGTATACTTTCTAACTGTGGACTCCTGCTAGTTTGAACCATTCTCCTAATACTTTTTATCTCATCAAGGTCAAGTTATCTTTATTATTCCCTTATGGTAAATTTGTTGTGCATACAAGAGATTCAGCTATCCATGCTTAAAGGGGTATCATTATGCTTTTTCACTTTTTCAACTTTAGTTAGTATGTAATGTTGCTGTTTGAGCATATAAAAGATCTGCAAAAATACAAAGCTCAAAGTCCACTTCAAAAGTGAAAATGAGTCAGTTAACCACCTGATTGAAACCATCAGCACAACAGGTTTTACAACAGGGTCTACAGATTAAACTAAACTCTGTTTCGTTTAGTTAAATGTATGATACTTGCATTGCTTTGGCCGTTGAATAAGCATCAAGATGTAGTCTCAGATGAAAGTCTTGATGATTTGAAGGTTTGTTGGTGTTGGGATTGCAATCATATTCTTCCATGATGAAGAGTGAAAAACTCCAAAGATGTTATTCTTAGGGATGCACGATAATATCGGCACAACATCGGTATCGGCCGATAAAAGCTTAAAATGACCATTATCGGTATCGGCCGATATGAATATTTCTGCCGATGAGCCAAACCGATATTCTCCAAGTGAAATAATTGACCTGTTTTTCAGATGTGAATGTCTGTCTACATTTGTAAAATAATAAATTTATGGTAGAATCAGTACAGAAGAGATACATGGATTTCTCTTCAGTAAAATTAAAGTTTAAATATATCAGTATATATTTGTAAATATATCAGTATATATTTGTATATATATCGATATCGGTATCGGCATCGGCCAAAATTATTTAGAAAATATCGGCATATCGAATATCGGCCAAAATCCAATATCGTGCATCCCTAGTTATTCTGACTCGGTCGTGTCAGAAAGTTGGAAAGTGAAGACATGGCTGTAATCAAGGCCTGACAGTTGCCAGGTGTGTCGGCCCTGGGACTCAGTAACCAGAAGATGAAGCAGAATACAGGAAGGTGATGAGAGAAGAGCCCAGTGGGTCTCTGATGTAAGGCCTTTTAACTTCTGTGGATGTCACACCACTGGTGGGGCCACTGAGGCAATGGTGACCTAAACTTTTGGAGGCAAAGTTTACGACTCTTTGTCTTTGAGTATAGAATTTGCATATGACCTGGATTGTGTGTTAATGCAAAGCTATCAAAGATTCTTAGAACAATAATATGTTGCAGAGGTATCAACATATAATATACCTTCTCATTTAGATCATCGAAACATGAATTCATAGATACCAAACATGCTATAGGTTATATTACCCAAGGATTCTATCATAAGCATGCATAACACAGTATATGATGCAAAAGACAATATACAAGAAACAGTAATAATATACACAATGACTTAGGGGTTATGCATGATAGGAAGTTCATAGTAATAGGGAAGAGTCCATTTCTGTGGGCATTGTTTTTCCTGTGGGGAAATGGAGTAGCTCTGAGCACATTCCTTTGAGCAATAAAAGAAGTGTTGTCAGATGATTTTTCATTGCTTGCGATGGTAACCAGAGGCCTGTTCTGCCTTTTTGGGGAGTTAGTTGCTTTTCGGGACTGTCCACAGAACTCTAACACATAGTTTGTATTTTAGGTGAGGGGGTTTGCCGGATTATTCATTAATGAATGGTTGTGTGTCTGATTGGTCCAAACGCTACACTTACAATATATTCTACCATTCAAAACTTTGGAGTAAATTTTTTGGGATATTTTATTAATTATTTTATTCAACCAGGACGCATTCATTGATTAAAAGTAACATTTGATTACAATTTTCTCAAAAATATTAAACAGCAAAAAAATTAATAGTAATAATAAAATAAATATATACATTTGATAATAATAGCATGTTTCTTGAGTAGCAAATCATCATATTAGAATTATTTCTGAAAGATAGGTGACACTGAAGACTGGGGTAATGGCTGCTGAAAATGAAGCATTGCCATAACAGGAATAAATTACAATCAATTTAAAATATATTAAAATAAAGAGTGTTATTTTAAATTGTAGTAAAAATAATTGAATTATTTATTTATTTATTTATTTATTTATTTATTTACAAGTAATGACTTACCTTAAATGGAGGTTATGTCAAATTTAGTTCATTTCTGGGTACAAATTTGAAATAGGGCTGCATGATTATGACAAAAATCATAATTGTTGATTATTCCTTAAAATTGTAATTGTGATGATTAATTACGAATATCACAATTTACATTGAATGGTGTTTATACCATTGTTTGAAGCCTTAAATGTCAACTATACATAAGATTTCTTTCTTTAGTGGACAATTAAACAAAGCCAAGATGCCAGTTGGCCATCTGAACTGGTCTCGTTTACAAGCTTCCATTCTTATACAGTTTCTTTATAAGTCATATTAAGCATATAGGTCACCTTTTTATATATGTTATTCCACTTGATTTTTTTTATTAGCTCCATTGATTCATTGATTGGTGATTGGGTGACTTTACCCACTGGCCTGTCTTTAAATTTTTATTTTCTGTTTTCCCACTGGTCTGTTTATACTTTTTTTATTTAACCCTCTACAGGAGCCCAGAGGCATATATATATATATATATATATATATATATATATATATATATATATATATATATATATATATATATATATATATATATATATATATATATATATATTTAAAACATATGAGTTGTCAGAGTGTTAATAATATGGACAGTGTACACATTATTCATTCTGGAAACCTTCATACACAATCTCAGTTACGTAGGCCATGAGGCCTTTAAAGTACATCTGACTCGAATATCAAAACAATGTTAGA
This sequence comes from Carassius auratus, assembly GCF_003368295.1. Taxonomy (NCBI): domain Eukaryota; kingdom Metazoa; phylum Chordata; class Actinopteri; order Cypriniformes; family Cyprinidae; genus Carassius; species Carassius auratus. The sequence continues at coordinate 56,014 of NW_020524296.1, forward strand.
ATGTGTGTTATAATGTTTCTCTCTCAAAATAACAAAATGCTTTATTTGTAGTATTTCACTTTTTATTTGAGTTTTTCAAGCTTTTTTCAAAAAATGTCCATGCCAGGTTGACGGACTTATCACTACGTAATAATCGTATAGGAGAGGAAGGAGCTTGTCTGATTGGCTTGGCTCTGTCCACTGTACACTCTGCCAACAAAAACCTCCTGTCCCTCAACCTAGCCTTTAATAGTATTGGTGATGCAGGTGCAATTCACATTTCTCAGGTGTGTAAAATTTAACTCTGTCCATCTGAAGGCATTCAGATGGTTTCTAATGATATCAAGACTGCATAAAACCGAGTTTTTAATATCACCTATCCCTCTTCTTAAAGGGTCTACGTCTCAACCGTTCCTTGCTGTGTCTGTCATTATCCTACAATCAAATAGGGGATAATGGAGCAGCTCATTTGGCTGAGGTATACATATATACTCCTATTAACAACTACATTTTATATGCCTTACTCTGCCTAACTTGGCATATTAAAAATGTATCTTTTTCTAACATCCTTATTTAGGTGCTTGGCCCCTTTGCTCTGACACATGAGGAAATAGTTGAGAGGAGGAAGCTGTTACTTAAAGCTGAAGAATCAACAATGGTCCAGCCATCTCTGGTTAGTCTTGCAGACTCACATGAGCGACCTCTTTCCGTCCGCAGCAGCTCTTCATTGGATCGCCTCAACAAGAGTACAAAGAACCCCACCAAAAAGAAGGTAGAGCAGTGCTGTTCCCTATATATTGTATATATATTTGATGACATGAATAGAGTTTGTCCTTGTTAAAGAGATACAATACAATGGTTTACAGTTGTTTAATAATGTTTGTAGCAAGATTTTACTTAATCGTGTGTAGGACAACCCTAAGAAAGAAGAGAAACCAGCAGCCGGTCAGGCAACAAAAAAAGAGGAGCCAAAGGTGGCCAAGAAAGGTAATTGAACTCCTTTGACACCTGTTTGTTTGCAAACTTTATATTTTACTTAATATATTTCGCATATTTGTATATGGTATATTTTATATAGTTAACATGTAGAGAAAATATTTTCTGTCTTGCTTTTCATTCAGACAATAAATTTCCCCGTGTTCAAGCTGGAAAAATAGCAGGCAAAGACAACAATCTGACAGTATCTGAACAAGAGGTAAGAATAAGACAAAGACAGACAGGAAGGAAAATTCTACATTTTATATCTATATCATATTTAATTTGTCTGTTTGTTGATAAGAATTTCATGAGTTTATGAAACCCCTGCTATAATTAGATATTTCCCATTAAATATGGACTCATTTGTTTGTCAGAGAGTGGACGTGGTTGAGACAGTGATTCCTCTATTGGATCCTGGAATCGTACACACTGGAGGGAAAGTCATTCATCCGGGAAACACATGCCTTACTTCTCTGAATCTCTCAGGTGATTTCCTTTCCGAATTGATTTCATTTCAGAATTAGCATGAAATTGTAGGGGAACTACAGTTAAGCCCCGTAGTGAGAGACCAATATGCTCAATGAACACCAGGAGTCAAGTTCAGTCAGTTGACAGACAGTTTAGTGAAGACAGAGTTCTCCACAGGCCGTAGAAAATTTGTAAGAGGAGCCAGCATCGATCTAACTCAGAATATGGACCCACTAGTACATGTGCATCTCAATAAATTACAATGTTGTGGAAAAAAAACTTAATTTATTTCAGTATTCACATTTGAATATGAATGTGAGCCAAAATCATCACAATTAAAAGAACCAAAGACTTGAACTTCAGTCTGTGTGCATTGAAATTTATTTAATACACGAGTTTCACATTTTTAGTTGAATTACTAAAATAAATTAACTTTTTCTATGGCATTCTAATTTATTGAGATGCACCTGTATTTATAGTCATACAGATGATCAGTTGACGTTATTTACACAGGTTCTGATAGGTTAACATACTTAAGAGTTACTGGATACATGCGGTGCATTGGTCTTTAAATGTCTCATACATCTATCATGGTACTGCATAATAAAATAAGAAAAAAGTTCAAAATCATTACTATTTTTCTATAAAATATAACATTTATATAATGATTCAGAGGAATTATTTCAAAACAAATACATATTCTCTGGAAGCCGGACTAAATGAGTAAACACTGTTACTGCATTCCTGACACGGGTCAGAACCTCAGTTGTCTCTCGGATATCATATAAAGACATTGCTTGTAACAAAAATACCAGAATAGATAGGCTACACTAGTTTTAAGAAAACTATAATTATGTATTCATGATATTATAGAAGAGGAGGGGACTGGAAATCAACTCAACTTCAAAACATAGCTGTTTTCTTTTCTGATAATGCAGGAAATAAATTGTCTGAGCAGTCACTCAGGATGTTCCTGTCATCTCTGGAAGGCCAGGGTGAAGGTGGTCTTCTGCGTCTTTCTCTCAATGTAGGCATCATAATTATTTTTCTAATCCTTTTTAAAGAGCTTGTTTTGATTTCAACTATGTTTTTCAGAGGAATCAGTATCCCTCAGATTGTGACACCTTGCTGAAGATACAGGAAATTATGTCCCTCAGGGACCCTCTTAAGAAAAACCTCTCTGGTCAGGTGGATGATGAACATGGTGAACCCAAGACCACCAATGAAGCCTAACAGAATGACTAGAAGGGTTTAATATTTGCAATTTATATGAAAGATTAATATATGCATTTACTGCCTCAGCTCAACCATATGAATATCTCATGCTTCCATATAGTCTGTGGCTTTTTTATCTTTTCAGTATTGTAATTTTACATATACACTGGCATTATATGTGGAGCAAACAAAGTTCGTGACAAAGGGTTACATATTAGTTTTGATTTATTTAAGTAAACTTTTCCCTTGAAATATTATTTAGTTGGTCTGGGCTTTTAGGGCAAATGATTGCTGAAAAACCCTGTATTGTTTTATATTTATATGTGTTTTTTTAATATATATATATATATATGTTTTATATTTCTCTATATTTCTGCATTAAGCTAAAAATGCTAAAAACCAATTGGTAATATGCTTTTCTTTTTTTCGAGAATTATATTAGCTAATATCTTTGTATATAAAATTATAATTGTACCATAAGCTACATGTTTATTAAAATAAACCTTCACATAATAAGTATGTTACTCAATTCTTTAATTTTTTTATCTGCAGAGTAACATCCTAAACACAAACTGACTAATCAACTGTGTTTGGTTCATCCTTGCCGGCGCTGAGAAAAGTAACAGATGGCAAGTGCGATGGCTCTTCCATAAGCGAGTTTAACGATGAATTACAGGTGAAAAAAATAGAAATAGAATCTTTAATGGCCATTTGATAGAATGCACACGTGGAGAAACGCGTTAAACTACAATAATTATCATTAAGCGTTTTGTGGGTGTGACTAATCCTCCCGCGTCAACGTGCACTGGACCAATCAGAATGTCTCTTGTAGACTCTGCGTCCACCATCACACAGGCGCAGTAACATTCTGGACATTGTTTCCCTCCATGCGGTTTTAGTTATTTTTATTTCGCGCTTTTTAGTTTTTCATATGATGGTTTAAGTTGTAGGCTATCTATAAAGACGCTTGCTTGCAGCACTTTGTGCTTTGCAGACAAATAAACTAGCGGAATAGTGTTTTGCTATAATACTGCAGCTGCGCGCTTTTTGCTTTGCGACTGTCTTCAGGATTCAAACATACTACAGCAGCTGGGAACTGAGGGAAAGTTGGGGAACTGGACAGTATGTATGTCACCTCACTTGTGTCATTATCTTGCTTTACGCTATTGCCATTGAAAAGAGTAGCCACATTTGATATAGGCCTTAATTTTAGTCATATTAAAGGGAATGGAGTTATATAAATTATTGTTATAAGTTATACAAGGGCAATATGCATCCTGCATTCACACTATGTGCCTGTTCAAAAATTGTTTATGTACAAATATATATGTTATGTAGAGAGGTTGTAAAAATGCTTAAACAACAACAATCATATAATATTCCTAGGATCCCAATGGGAATTTAAAAAAATCCAAGTTATGGGCGTAGTTCACTCGAAAATGAAATTATCACATTACTTGATATATAGATCCTGATCAGTGAATGGGTGCCGTCAGAATAAGAGTCCAAACAGCTGATAAAAACATCACAAGTAATCCACATGGCTACAGACCAGCAATTAACATCTTGTGAAGTGAAAAGCGGCGTGTTTGTAAGAAACAAATCCATTGTTAAAGTGTTTTAACTATAAAATGTTGCTTCTGGTTAAATAAAAGTCTATAATCCATAATAACTCTTCCATACCTTGTTGACCACTCTCAACAAATTTGTTTTGAACTTTTGGACAGTTTTAAGCTGTAAACATTGTTTGAAATTTGCATATCTCTCTTATGATTTAGACAGGACTTTTTGACTAGAAAAAGCAATATTATGGAACACTTATATTTTAGCCTGAAGCAGTGATTTGAAGTTTTTTACATAACAAGGTGTTAACCGATGGACTGGATTACTGTGATGTTTTAATCAGCTGTTTGGACTCTCATTCTGACGGCACCCATTCACTGCAGAGGACCCATTGAAGTACAAGTGATATAAATGTCAAATTTTCTCCAAATCTGTTCTGATCATATTATTTTTGAATACACTGAGGGTTAATTTTCAGCTATTTAAATTATTTGGGTCAACTATTCCTTTAAACAAAAAGTAAAGCAAAACCTAAAAACAGGTATGTAGTGTGTGATGCACAACATGATATGAGCAAATCTAGAGCAGTAATTAACAGTTGGCCTTTTTCATTATGTTGCTCCAACAGTAAAGCCATGAGTAGCAAAAAAGATAATGATAACCTCCTCAAAATGACAAAGGATGACCTGCAGCGCTGGATCCAGGCAGAGGTGAACCGAAACCCTCATCTGATGCAGAGGCGTGAGCAACTTGCACAAGTTGAGGAGTGGGTGATGCAGAAGGAGAAGGATTCCACTTACACCTGTCTTCTGTACAGCAACGCTCATGAGTGAGTTCTTGTGTTTTTTAATGATTGATGACAGTATCTCCAAATCACGGTGACCATTTGACTGTTTTGTGTTTGTATCAGGTCAGTCCTTGAGTGTGAGTCGGTGATGAAGGGTCTTTATGGAATGCTGGGATTGGAGTACCGAGACGAGGATTCGGAGGAGGAAGGAGGGGGAGAACCACTTGACTTCGTTCATATAACAAATGAAGAGAAGGATATAGAGGAAAATAGTCTCTTTAATGGAGATGATGTTGTCGTCATTGATCTGGGAGGTAAAATACATTTTAATGGAAACTGCTTGGAAATATTAATATTGTAAATTATGGCTTTGTAATGAAAAATCATATACTGATGTTTTTTCTCTTGCAGCTGCCAAAGAAACCTTGGAACCAATGGTGAGAATGTTTATTTGGAAAATTTCGGTTATTTTGTGTTCCTTTTTTTCCGTTCTGTATATTTTTTCCTTTTCATTTCATTTGCCTGTATTAATTATTTAGTCTTTTATTTGTCTGTCTTTGTCTTTTGTTCTGGATTTCGTTTTTCCATTCTTTCTGTGTTTTTGTTTTCTTTTAGCTTGAAAAGGTGACGGTGGCCATTCAGAAGTCATCCAGACTCGTTCAGGACTTAGTCCATATGGTGAACAAAACCTCATCCACAAGTGCTGTATCACCATCATCATCTGACTTCACCAAAAGACCCTCATCAACCTCGACCCCTGAGACCAGCTATTCTGAATCTGTCACATCAAAACTGGAAATACCTGAAAACTCTATTGCAATAGTGAAGACCGAGTCTCTATCAAGAGCAGCTGAAATGCCCTCGCTTCTCAGCAATTCAGAACAAAATAAATCTATTGCCCATCAAAGGCCAGATCCTAAACCAACAATTAAGACTGAACCACAACTGGAAAGGAGCATTTCAAACCAACATGAAACTGCTGCTAGTCTTAACTGTCCATCCTTAAAATTAATTAAGACTGAACCTCAATTGATAGTAGTGAGTCCTTCAGAAACTCCACAAACAATTGCCAGACCTAATTTTGGATCCATAGCAACAACAAAGAGTGAGCCTCAGTTGTTGGTAATAAAGCCAGAAAGGACTTCACCTCCAAGCATTTCAGTACCTTTCAAAATTCCATCAATTAAGACTGAACCCCAGCCGACAGCATTAACTCCTGAAACGTCTTTGCTTGAAAGTGATTTTGAACAGTCAAACAGCCTTAATTCAGATCACAAAGCAACATTTAACACTGAGCTTACGTTGCTGGCAGTGACTTCAGAAATCCCTTCATTTTCAGGCGACTCAGATCAAATGGAAACCGCTGCCAGTGACAATACAGCAACCATAGAGACAAACCAGACTGAGCTTGTGTCATTATTGCCGAGCAATTCTGAAGAAGCTGTTACTCTTACCAGACATGATTTGGAATCCACAGATGAGAACCAAAAGCCAAAAACATGGAGCAAATCTGCCAAACCCTCTGTGCCCACTTCAAGTCCAACAACTAGATTGAGATCTTCAAAAAACTGTGCACCTGGTACCAGCACTTCCTACCCACAAAAGGATACAACAAGGGCGTCATCGCCTGCAGATAGTATTAATGAACCCTCTGACACAGAGGACCTGTCTGCTAGTCCTGCTGACAGTGATTATGAACCCCCTGAATCACAATCAGACTCATCGTCAGACAGTGATTATGAACCCCCTAAATCAAAATCAGACTCAATGATAGACCGAGATCATGGACCACCTAAATCAAAGCCAGAATCATTGATAGACAGAGGTTATGGACCACCTAAATCAAAGCCAGAATCATTGATAGACAGAGATTACGGACCACCTAAATCAAAGCCAGAATCATTGATAGACAGAGATTACGGACCACCTAAATCAAAGGCAGAGTTATCAACAGACACGACTAATGATTCAAGCAGCAATAATGCTCCTGCAGAATCTTCCAGTCCTGATGAAAGTAAGCTTTATGTTTTATCTATATAGCTCATATCACAGTTTATTGACCCATGCTTTAATTGTGTTACAGATGTATCTGACCTAATCTGTTACGACTAACCTTGCATTATGGTTTTTGTCATAATGTAATGGTGGTATTTGTCCTCTGTCACTGACTCTGTTTTAGGTTCCAAGTCTTCATCCAGTGAGTCCTCCAAGCCTTCTCAAGAACATAAAGAAATCAAACTCAAAGTCGGCATGGGAGTTTTAGGGAAAAGGCAACACAACTTGTGGTGTAAAGGAACAGTACAAGAAGTCCAAACAGCAGGTAAAACTGACCTATTTTTGTAAATCCACAGTACATTAAAATGAAGGTGAAAATTTAATGGATTTGGTTGCAGTTATGACCAGTCTCCTCTTTCTTTCCTCTTAGAGGATGGCCTCAGATATAAGGTGGAGTTTAAGAGTGGTAAAGAGATTGTGCTGCCTGCTCATCATGTGGCCTCTTTGATGCCTGCCATGCTAAAGGATTTGTTTATTGGCTGTCGTGTTGTGGCCAGCAGCAAAGATGATGAAGGAAAGGCCTCGTTTAATGCTGCCGTGCTGGTTGAGCTTCCGGAGCGCAAGAATCGCATGAGGTGAATTTATGTTCAAGGGATAGTCCTCTTTTCCTCAGGTCATTTGTTTTGTTTAATATTTAAAGGAACACTCCGACTTTTTGGGACTTTAGCTTATTCACAGTGTAACGATAAAAACTCCATACTCATCGGGAAGAAGGAGGCGGGAACCGGTGCACAATCAAAAACATTTTAATACTCAAAAGTAAATACCAAACAGCGCACCAGCTCCTCACGGACGACTGGTGCGCATAAAATAAAAAGCAAACATAAAATAATGTCCCAGGCCTGGTCCTCTCTCGTCCTTCACTGTAGTCGCTCCAGTTTTATATCCTTCCATCTCCTACGTGGGATTCGATACTGGCGGTGGGGCACAGGTGTAGCTCATCTCCAATAACTACACCTGGCCTCACTCCTCGTTCCCACGCCTCTCGGCCCCGCCCCACTCGCCACATACCCCCATCGCCCCTCGCAGGCCGGGGGGTACCCTCGAGACTGCGCTCTACTGAGCTCGCCCGTCCCTGGCAACTCGCTCCAGCCCACTGCCTCGAGCGTCCATGGCGGCACATACTTCGCCTGCTCGAGGGCACCGCGGATTCACCAAAGCCGCGAGGGATCTTCAGCAGCGCGTCCCTCCTTCTCCCGGGCTTCGGCACCACTGTAACGATACGATCTCCATACTCATCGGGAAGGAGGCGGGAACCGGCGCACAATCAAAACACTTTAATAATTCAAAAATAAATACAAAACGGCGCACCAGCCCCTCACGGACGACTGGTGCGCATAAATAAAAAGCAAACACATAAAATAATGTCCCAGGCCTGGTCCTCTCTCGTCCTTCACTGTAGTCGCTCCAGTTTTATATCCTTCCATCTCCTACTTGGGACTAGATACTGGCGGTGGGGCACAGGTGTAGCTCATCTCCAATCACTACACCTGGCCTCACTCCTCGTTCCCACGCCTCTCGGCCCCGCCCCACTCGCCACACACAGTATCCCCCAGAGTTAGATAAGTCCATACATACCTTTTTCATTTCTGTGCTTTCTGTTAGTGTTATTTGAGGCACCCACTGCTAGCCTAGCTTAGCACAAAGACTGGATGTAAATGGATACTGTTAGCATAGTAATCCCAATAAGTGACAAAATAATGCAAACATTTTCCTATTTACATGTCGTGATCTGTATAGTCACAGCGTGTACAAATAACAAGGCTATATGAGACAGAGACCATTTTTAATCGTATAAATATTGAGAACTATATTCTCACTAGGCGTAGGAGCACAGCTAACGTTACTCGGGCGGAGTGGATACTTGGGCGGAGTGATTAGCGCAGCACACAAGACGCGCTGTGGTGAGGAGCAGAGAGTTCGCTCAGAGTTGGAGTAATAGAGTCAGCAATTACTAGATAGTAAATTTATAGTGTACAATCATGGGTGTTTGCTGTATTGTAAAGAGCTGCGACAATAAACAGGGGAGACCAGGTAATACTATGATGTTTCATAGAATTCCAACCCAAAACGCTGACCTGATGAATCGATGGCTACTTGCTCTGCAAATAGATCCAAACACACCTGTAAACACCATCACGAAGTATTTCGTTTGCTCTGAACATTTTACTGTAGACAACTATTTTGAAAAAGTGCAAGTTGCGACACGGACCATGAAACGTGTGCTAAAGGATACAGCCATCCCATCGATAATAAAGACAAGACAAATTGGATCACCTGTTGCTGCGGTAAGTGTTCCGTTATGTTTTGAGATGACTAACATTAGCCATACTGTAACAGTGCCATGCTAATGTAATATAACCTTAGTAGTGACACTATTACGTGAATGGGGCTCCGTGCATCCCCTTTATTGTTATTATTGTGTTGTAATGAACACACTGCTCGGGATCATTATAACAAAATCACTTACTTGCTGGACAGCTGACCATTAGGTTCACTTGGCGTGGGGTGTTTCTTCCAGTTGATCTTGTCACAATGGAGAAAAAAAACGACAACTGCCGGGTATATTAGGGCAGAGAAATCTTCCGTGGTAGTGACACAAATATTTTGATTGTCATCAAGCCTTGACATTGATGGCAATACCCGGTCCCATTCATTACAACAAAGGCATTCTGTCGGCATATGTTGGCATGTTCCACATAGACAGCACCAGTCTGTGTTCGTTCTGATTCTCCCTTCGACATCTTGTCTTACAGCTTCCAAAGTTTGTAACTCCTCGTCTGTGTATTCTGGCTCAAAACTATATGGTTCTGGATCTTGGTTTGATACACAGTAAAATTCCTCTGAGTCTGACAATTCCTTTAAGTCAGCCATGATCACGAGTCATGTCTAGCTAGTTAGTCACTTGTTTTGTTACGGAACGATCAACAAGGTGTCTTGTGTGCTGCGCTAATCACTCCGCCCAAGTAGCCACGCCGCCAAAGTAACGTTAGCTGTGCTTCTACGCCTAGTGAGAATATAGTTCCCAGTATTTATTCGATTAAAAATGGTCTCTGTCTCATATAGGCTTGTTATTTGTACACGCTGTGACTATACAGATCACGACATGTAAATAGGAAAATGTTTGCATTATTTTGTCACTTATTGGGATTACTATGCTAACAGTATCCATTTACATCCAGTCTTTGTGCTAAGCTAGGCTAGCGGTGGGTGCGTCAAATAACACTTACAGAACGCACAGAAATGAAAAAGGTATGTATGGACTTATCTAACTCTGGGGGATACTGTGAATAAGCTAAAGTCCCAAAAAGTTGGAGTGTTCCTTTAATGTAATGTCCAGGCTGTTGCATTTTGTTTTGTTTTCAATATTAGTATTTAAAAAGTGTCTTATTTTCTTTATTTTAGTCATATATGGCTTTGATATAATAACTAAATCCATAATATCTATTTTGTTAAATGTTTCTATCAGGTTCTTAGTGTTTTATGATGATGGCCAAGCAGCTTACCTGTCACTTCCGGACCTTCGTCTAGTATGCAAACAATGTGAGAATTTATTTCTTTATTACTCCATTTCAGCCAGAATGTAATTTAGATTTGTAAACTTTTTTTTTTTCTTTTGCAGTGAAAAAGGTGTGGAAGGACATTGAAGATGAGACAGTTCAGTTGCAGGTTAAGGAATATCTTTGCATCTATCCCAACCCCATTGCTGTAGTGCTTCGCGTGGGGCAAGACACCAAGGCGATGCGGAATGGCCAGTTTGAGACATGCACGGTACTCCAGTTGGATGGCAGCCTGATCCAGATCTGCTTTAAGGTGAAAATGAATCCAATGTGGGATGCTAGATTTCTCTGTGAACCTGGTACTCGTCTTTCATCTGCATTTAACAATTGATTGCCTTTATAGCAAGGAACATGAACAACAAAAGGTCCTTCATGGGACTGTCGCAGAAGTTCATTTCATACATTTTCTCTCACAGTCAACTCACTTAACCCCACTGACAGATTTTAGGAGATTCTGATCTTGGAGATAAAGTTGTTGTTGAATTTTGTAGGCTGTATCACATTGATTCACCAAAAGTTGGCCATTTTGATTCTGATATATGTGGTGTTCCTTTTTCCAGAAAGACAAGCAGAAAGAGTGGATTTATAAAGGCTCAGACAAGTTGGAACACATTGTAAATATCAAGGAACGTCTGGCTAAAGATAAACCACAAACCAAAACTTTACAGGAAACACAACATAAATTGCAACAACCGTCTCAACAGAAAACGCAACAACCACAACAACAGAAAGCTCAACATTCCTTTCAACAGAAACCACATCTGCTGTCTCAAAAGGAAACGCAACAACCACAGCAACAAAAAGTGCAACAGTTCTTTCAACAGAAACCACATCAGCCGCCACAAAAGGAAATGCAACAACCACAGCAACAAAAAGTGCAATATTCCTTTCAACAAAAACCACATCTGCCATCCCAAAAGGAAACGCAACAACCACAGCAACAAAAAGTGCAACAGTTCTTTCAACAGAAACCACATCAGCCATCTCAAAAGAAAATGCAACAGCCTGCAGCTACAAGTAGACACTATGTGTTTCATGCACATCCTGCCTCTTTTATGCATGTTCCCAAATAGACATGTGCCAGTATTCAATTAAACCGTATTTTGGGATAATGAACATTATCGATATGACAAATATAAAATCCAGTATTATGTTATCCAAAAAACAAACAAAAAAACTATAGTTGTGTTCTTTTGCAGTTTAATCTCTTGAAACATTTGTTTTCATTATGCATTTTTTTTTGTGTATTTTATTTAAATGTTCAAGTTTCTTTTTATTAAAAAAAGTTGAGACATTTAGGTGGACCGCACATTTTTATTTATCTTTTTAATGTTTTTTATTGAATACAATTCTGTGTCAAATTCTGTTCAGATATAATTGTGACATGAAAGTCTGACATTACATGCCCAACTCTGTTTAGCAGGAAATGCCACACCTTGGCACAACACTACCTCCACCTTGACAGCGGTTGCCTCAGCGACTGTTACTTCAACATCTGTCACCTCAGCAGCTGTTCGTCCTGTGCAGGCGACCCGACAATCTGATACAGTCACCAAAACATCCTTTATTATGCCACAAAAGATGATGTCAGCTGCTTTCCAGCCAAAGGTCATCCTCCAGAGGATGGCTATGCACACAATAAAATCTGCTATAGCAAGACGTACCTCAAATTTAAGGTGAGTACTGGACTTGTCCTGGTTAAAGGAATGGTTCACCCAGGCAATCCAAGATTTGTTTCTTCATGGGAACAGACTTGGAGAAATTTAGCTTTACATCACTTGCTCACCAATGAATCTGTTACTCTTGGATGGTTAAGTGTGAATACATTTTCAGACAGTTTTCCTTTTTGGGTGAACTGTTTCTTCAATTATGAATGGTTAATCACCAACCAATTTGTATTGGGCTCTATGTTCTAGAAGTTCAAAACGACCTGCCACTGATGAGGAAGAAGAGTGTGTTTCTGACGAAGAAGACAAAGCAGTTTCACAGCAACACTTGCATCATCGCTGTTCTCCAGCTTGTCTGGATGGGGTGAGACCGCCTCAAGTCAACGTGCACCGTGGTCAAAATCCACTTCTTATCCCACTGCTTTTTAAGTTTAGGCGAATGACTGCTAGAAGGCGCATCGATTGGAAAGGTGGGTGGTGTTTGAGGAAGTTTTCGCCATTTGGCCTTAACTTTTTGAAAAAAGTCTCTCTCTTAAGCTCACTAAGGTTGTATTTTTTTAATAAAAAAAAAAAAAAAAATTGGGAATATTTTAAATATTACAAAGTGAAATTTTGTATTTGATTATATTTTAAAATGTCATATATTCCTGTGATGCAAATCAGAATTTTCTGCTTCTGTACTTCAGCCTTCAGTGTCACCTGATTTTTCAGAAATGCTTATTTTGTTGCTCAAGAAACCTTTCTTGTTATTGCCCTCTTTAGGTGTTTTTCCACATCTTCTACCGTTCTCCATGTGGGCGAAGCCTGTGCAACATGCAGGAAGTGCAGGTGTACTTGTTTGAAACATGCGGTGACTTCCTTTTTCTGGAAATGTTCTGTATGGACCCATTTGTTCTTGTAAATCGCGCCCGACCTCCTTCCACATCAAGCAGCAAGCCTCACCTCTACCTGCCGGACATCTCCGATGGCAGAGAAGTGTTACCTGTGCCCTGCGTTAATGAAGTAGACAGCACGCTTGCTCCTAACATCAGTTACACCAAGACAGAGTTCCAGCTCCAGGTGTTTCTATTAATACCAGCTCAGACTTCTTGATTGGCTGTGACTGCACAGATGGTTGTCTGGACAGGTATAGATTTTTGAGTCTGCATTTGTGTGGAAATTTTTTTGAAATTAGAGATGTTGCATGTTGTCCATTAATTCAAAAGATGCTTTAGACTAATGAGTCATCATTTGCTAAACATGGACAAAAGTGCCATTTGGTATGGATGTCTGTAAGGCAAGACAGTAAAAAGGGTTAGCCCTTGTTGAATTGAGTGTGTTGCGCCACTTTTTGCTTATTTGTTGTTGGTGGCCAATTTTTTTAACCATTTTGAAAAACCAGTTTGTCTGTGTACTGCATCTACCAATTCCTAACTGACAATCACAGTTATTGTGATCATAATTTTTGAGGTCATAACCAAAATATGGTTTTCCAGATACTTTTTTTTTTGGCTTGGAAATAATTATTTTGTAATAAATAATGAAGGGGCTGATAACTTGTTGTGATTTTAGATTACCAACAAGACATTATTTGTGTATATAACTTGGATTGAACATGGAACATTCCTGTTAAATTATGGAATTTGTTAGTAAACATTTTGTATTTGTATGTGTTACAGGTCAAAGTGTGCATGCCACCAGCTGACCATTGAAAGCCACGTCCTTGCACAGTGGTGGTCCAGTGGACGTTAGTGCTGGATACACACATAAGAGGTTACCAGCCACCTTGCCAACAGGGTTAGAAATCACCTCTTGTCTATTTATGTCTTATTCTCGTCTGTTACAGCAATGGATTTGCCCCCCCCCCCCCAATTTAGTTGCAAAAGTTTGTGGTTAAAATGTTTCAAGCGTCTCTTATGTGCACCAAGAATGCATTCATTAGTATAATCATAAAATGTATTTTAAAGCTGTGTAAGTCAAAGCTGAATTTTCAGCTTCATTACTCCAGTCTTCAATGTCACATGGTCCTTCAGAAATTAAATTTAAATTAAATTAAATTTATGGCATTTAGCAGACGCTTTTATCCAAAGCGACTTACTGAGCATTCAGGCTAATCAATTTTTACCTATCATGTGTTCCAGGGAAATCGAACCCCAACCTACGCAATGCTTACCACTTGATCTACAGGAACACAGAAATCATTATAATAAGCTGATTTATTAATATATGCTGATATCCTGAAACATTTCTGATTGTTTACCAATGCTGAAAAACAGTTGATACAGGTGTATCCCAATAATTAGAATGTCGTGGAAAAGTTCATTTATTTCAGTAATGTCAACTGAAATTATGAAACTTGTGTATTAAATTAATTCAGTGCACACAGACTGAAGTAGTTTAAAGTCTTTGGTTCTTTTAATTGTGATGATTTTGGGTCACATTTAACAAAAATCCACCAATTCTCAACAAATTAGAAAATGGTGACATGCCAATCAGCTATCATCTCAAAAACACCTGCAAAGGTTGTCTTGAGCCTTCAAAATGGTCTCTCAGTTTGGTTCACTAGTCTACACATTCGTGGGGAAGAACTGCTGATCTGATTTTGTTGTCCCAGAAGCAATCATTGACACCCTTCACAAGGAGGGGAAGCCACAAACATTCATTGCCAAAGAAGCTGGATGTTCACAGAGTGCTGTATCCAAGCAGTTAACAGAAAAGTTGAGTGGAAGAAAAAAAGTGTGGAAGGAAAAAATAGGCACAACCAACCGAGAAGAAGCCGCAGCCTTATGAGGATTGTCAAGCAAAATCGATTGAAGAATTTGAGTGAACTTCACGGAATGGACTGAGGCTGGGTCAAGGCATACAGACGTGTCAAGGAATTTGGCTACAGTTGTCGTATTCCTCTTGTTAAGCCACTCCTGTACCACAGACAACGTCAGAGGTGTCTTACCTGGGCTAAAGAGAAGAACTGGACTGTTGCCTAGTGGTCCAAGTCCTCTTTTTAGATGAGAGCAAGTTTTGGATTTCATTTGGAAACCAAGGTCCTAGAGTCTGGAGGAAGGGTGGAGATTAGCCCAAGTTGCTTGAAGTCCAGTGTTAAGTTTCCAACAGTCTGTGATGATTTGGGGTGCAATTGTCAATCTACTGGTGTTGGTCCATTGTGTTTTTTTATAAAAACCAATGTCACTGCACCCCGATTACCAAGAAATTTTTGGAGCACTTCATGCTTCCTGCTGCTGACCAGCTTTTAAAGATGCTGATTTCATTTTCCAGCAGGATTGGGCACCTGCCCACACTGCCAAAAGCACCAAAATGTTGGTTAAATGACCGTGGTGTTGGTGTACTTGACTGGTCAGCAAACCTCACCAGACCTGAACCCCAGAGAGAATCTATGGGCTATTGTCAAGAGGAAGGATGAGAAAACAAGAGACCAAAAAATGCAGATGAGCTGAGGCCACTGTTAAAGAAACCTGGGCTTCCATACCACCTCAAGCAGTTGCCACATACTGATCACCTCCATGCCACGCTGAATCGAGGCAGTAATTAAAGCAAAAGGAGCCCCTACCAAGTATTAAGTAAATGTACAGTAAATGAACATACTTTCCAGAGCCCAACAATTCACTAAAAAATTTGTTTTTATTGGTCTTTATGAAGTATTCTGTTTTGTTAAGATTGGTGGGTTTTTGTTAAATGTGAGCCAAAAATCATGACAATTAAAAGAACCAAAGACTTAAACTACTTCAGTCTGTGTGCATTGAATTTAGTACATGAGCTTCTAAATTTTAGTTGAATTACTGAAATAAATGAACTTTTCCATCACATCCTAATTTGAGATGCACCTGTAAAAAAAATTTTTTTCAGGACTCTATTGATGGATGGTAAATTCAAAAGTACATTGTTGAAATAATTTAAATATTTACCTTGCTGAATAAAAGTATCAAATTCTTTCAGAAAAGAAAGGAAAACTCACTAACCCCAAACTTTTTAAACGGTAGTGTATAACCTTTCTAACCAGAAAAATGTCATTACACTTCCACTTGCATCCCTGTAGGGTGTATGATGTGTAACCCTCTGTGCCGCTGTGATCGCGAGAAACATGCAGCAACAGGCTGGTCCAGCACGGTCTGCAGCTGCGGCTGGAGCTCTTCATGACGCAGCACAAGGGATGGGGCATCCGCTTGCAAAGATGATGTAGCCAAGGGCACATTCGTGTGTGTTTTCACTGGTAAGTGAACATTACATTTGAGTTCTTTTAAATGCAGCAAAATTCCTCCCATCACCTCCATCTATCTCCTCACAGGTAAAATAGTAAATGAAGACCGAATGAATGAGGATGACACCGTGTCCCGGCAATGACTATTTGGCCAACCTTGACTTCATTGAGGGTGTGGAGAAACTGAAAGAGGGTTATGAGAGCGAGCGTACTGCTCGGACACAGAGGTTGAAAGCAACAAGGAAGACCATCACTATGAAAACAGGGCCGTTGTGGAAAAACACTCTCTACCAAGAAGACTCTAGCAGTTGTGAAGGTGTGTGGGTGTGTCTGTGTATATATTCAACTTATGACCATTTGAGCATGTTGGCCAAACAATTGCATGTCTTTCACTTCTGTTGCACGTTGAAATATTTTATGTTGCTTTTCATAGAAAGAGAAGAACCTATGGAGCTGGACAAGAACAAGAAGAATGGAAGGTAAGATGCAGTGTTATATTAGTACTTTTTTTCTATACTAATAATGTTTTGAATTAGCTTTTATTTATATATTACCAATTTTAATTTAATTATTATTTTAATTTCTTTTTTATATATTACTACTTGGGTTTAATTTATTTTTATTTCAGTTTTAGGTTTTAGTTTTTTATTATTTCCTGTTTACCATTTAGTAATTTAGTTCTTATTTCAGTTAGTTGCCAAGGCACCATTTCTAAATTGAATTTAGTTCAGTTTTCATCTAATATTTTTATTTCATTTCAGTTAAACATGTTTTTAATCTTCATGTTTTGCATGCTTTTTTGGTGATGGGAAAAGTACATAATTATTAGTAACTAATAAGACAGAATGAATGTGTTTTTTTTGTACCTGTCCTCTTTACCTGTTCAGTGAGTCGCACATCCTCGCATGAGAAAATACTATGCCATAAGCCACACAAAGCCTCTAAAGATGCTCAGGAGAAAGTGACCAACCAAATGAGAGAGAACGGTCCGTTTCCATTCTCTTGATTCAAAATTTCTGTTACTTATTTTAGTGAATTTGCTAATTCTATAATTTGTGTCTACGGGTCAAGAAACCTCAGGTTCAAAGCGTTGCTTCGCCAGAAAGTCAGTCCAGGGAAGAGTAACACCACTAGTAACCACGGAGAAAACGAGGACTGCTCTAACTGGCAACAACACCCGCAGACTGTTGAACGGCGAGGAGTCCTGTTACGTCATCGATGCGAGACAAGAGGGCAACCTCGGCCGCTTCATCAACGTAAGCTAAACTTTTTGATTTTGAAGAAAAAGCTTGTAAATATTAATCATGTTCTTTGTTTGTTTTTTTACTGTTAATTCTGCATCTCTCTCTACAGCATAGCTGCAGTCCGAATTTGTTTGTTCAGAACATCTTTGTCGACACACACGACCTACGGTTTCCATGGGTGGCATTCTTTACCAGCAAGTCAGTGCCTTGATTAAAACCAGCTCGATTTTCTATTACAGAAACTGAAGTTTTACTTAAAAATGAGTGGTTGAGCTAAGTTTTATTTGGAAACTCTTGCGATTTTTAATCTTGTTTTTATAAAACACTTTTTATTTGTAAATGTTATATTCAGAAGGTTGTCTAATTCTGTTTTCCTCTGATCTCTCTTGACCAGGCGCGTCAGGGCGGGGACAGAGTTGACGTGGGATTATAACTATGAGGTTGGCAGTGTGGAGGGGAAGGTTCTGCTCTGCTGCTGTGGTTCTCTGCGGTGCACAGGAAGGCTGCTCTGATATACTGCTCTCAACAAAAAACACTAACACTTTAATAGAGGTGTTAACCTTGTAAACAGTTTCACCAAGCCATCAGAAACATAGCTGTGTCTCTGCTCTGAAAGAGCATTCCAATCATGACCCCTGGAACATGAAAAGAAGAATAAAATATATTCAAGTTTGTGTTGTTGCTTTTAATGTGTTGTTTGTTTTATTGTTATTAACCTCTACAAGTATTGTTAATCGCTACTTATACGATGTAAATAAAATTAGCAAATATCAAAAATGACTTTTTGTGTCATGTTTGTCTTGTATGTAAATTATTTAAAGTTAAATGTACAGGTAAAAAAAAGCCAAGTATGAAAAATACTATTAAAATAAAAATCACATTGGGGGAGGGGGAATACATTTTTCTCTTATGATAAAATTATATGTGTAATATAAACAATTGTCTACTGTGGTAGTCTCACTGTAGTATCAAACATAATAAAATAACTACAATCATTATTACTTTAAAATAAAAAAAGCTGAGTCGCTTTCAAATATAAGAACATATTTCAAATATTTGGCCAGGACTCCCTGGTAGAAGAGATTTTTATCTCAAGGGATTATTCCTGGTAAAATATGGGTTAAAAAAAAAATTAAAGAAGCTTTTTAATTTTTTCTTTTTGTTTTCTTTTTGTGAGGACATTGTGGTTACTGTTACTTGGTTACTGCACTTTTTGGGGATCATCATCACGGAATAAATAAATATTGCGTTGTTTACGTCGGATGTGCAAATAGCACGCGCGCGTATATAGACGGTTGGAGGAGGGACCGGATGTTGTTTTTTCTTCATTGGGCCGAGTAAGAAAATCGGAGCGAAGCGTCAACACGGATTTTCTTTGGGATAAACGGACAGGGCTGGCTGCTAAGACGGTGATTACAAAACATATATTTTACTGTCTAACACTTTTGGCCCCAATCAGAGCCGAATTACCCACGAACGAGCATCTGAGAAATGGCCCGTTGAAGATTAGAAGATCTCAAAATGGCCGTCGACGCGAAGAGCTGCTAGTCAGCTAGAAAATATTATATTTATCTGTTGTTCTCAAACGTTACGATGCCATGTAATTGATCGACATTGCTGCAAATTTTATAAAAATAGACGACTAATAAATTGATTCCCTGCTGTTACAATGTAAAATAAA